>NW_024467236.1:0-3224 GCF_000292625.1 Dacryopinax primogenitus | reverse complement strand
CATGAGGAGGCGGCTCTCCGACAGACATCTCCCGAGAAGTAGACCACTAACTATGCTTTCACTTTCTGGTCTGAGAAAAGGTATGTCATTAAAGAAGCTCACCTGTTTCTCACATCTGCGTCTGTATCTCGCGCGATACCCCGGTTCAACCAGTTGGCGTTATACTACGTCCCTCCTGCAGCAGACTTCCTGTCATGGGGAGACAAATTGTCCAGTTGGGAAATCCGCACGCTTCGTATTCAGTTAGACGCACAGAACCATTACACATGTGTCTTATTATAACCACAGAAGAAGGTACTGTACATTGGGCTTAACTGATGGAAATCATCATCCCGTCATCTCAACGTCCTCATTCACACCTCCCTGTGGGACAATCACACCAGAGTCAACCATCCAACTGACCGGCATGCCGGAAAGACGGGTGCCAGGCCACATTTGTTCCTCCAGCTCAGTCTGCGGACCCAGCGTGCGCAGGTGCAACAGCCGGGTGAAATGGGACGAGATCTTCAGCTTGTCGAGTATCGGATACGCCGAGGAAGCGTGACCACGGACATTGATCGACCAACGACGCTTACGGATGTCTTTGGACGAGTCATTGCTTCTTGTTGACGACGCAACAGGTGGATGACCTAGTCCGCGCTGCGTGATTGACAGAGGCTTTTGAATGTCAACATACCGCTCCGAGTCGTTATCGAATGCAACGTTCGTCCCCAGTTCCATGAGGATAACCAAGTAAGGCATTTCTGTTTCCGCAAGATGCTCAGCGAGACCAACAGGTTCGAGCCCCCTCAGGGCATTCGGGTCCGGCCTATCTTTGAGCTTCACTTGCACGTGGACGGCGGAAAGATTGCGCCGATCAAACAACGCCTTGGGCGCATTCGATCCCTGATACGTGATGAAAAGGAGATCTACGGATGCTTGGTTATGCCAGCATTGGATCGCAGCCCCTCTGGCCCAGAAATTGGCTAACGTTTTCCTGATCAAAGTCTGAGTCAATTCACATGAAGGAGGAGGGGGGGGGGGGGGCATACAGATCTAAGCCCTTTTTTGGGAGAGATTCCGACAAGACAATCCAGTGATGGAAATTGACCCAAGTATTGTGAAATGTTTTTTTGAAGTCGCTGTCGAGCACAGCAGGTCCTAGAAGCACTTCCAAGTACGCAACCAGTGTGATGTTTGGTAGCGGTATTGGATCCTCAAACTTGGCTTCGCTAGCCGAAATCCTTGGGAGAAGGAGCAGAAGCCTCGCTGCCAGCTCCCCCATGTCGCCTTTCGGGATTATGTTCCCACGGCATAGCTCCGTAACCAGCGTCTTCATGTAACCAGGTAATTTTCCCTCTTGGAGGAGAAGATCAGCGGCACAAAGCGCCAGAACAGGTTCCGAGGCGGTGTGGGTGAGATATGACATGTCAGGCTGCAGTTGTATGCCATCAAACAGTCGCATATGATTCGACACGGCAAGGTCTGCTATCTTGGCGGCCTCTGTGGTGTGAAGCACGAGATCAAGATTGATGAGGACGGAGAATATCGAAAAGGTGCACGCGTCGTTCTGCTCCGGATGCGCTGAATTGCAAGTCAACTTCAAAGTCCCCTCCTGACGAAGCCTGTACGACGGAGTTGTTGTGAGGTGAGCATTCCACCTGTCGCAGCGGTTACAAAGAGACAGGGACCATGATCTAGGGTATCCTGCTCACATTGGACGGCCGTAATAGGATGCGTGTAGCCAAGAACTCAAATCACCCATCGTGCGGCTCTCTGCTGCCTTCTTAGCCCATTGATCGAATCCTAGAGAGTAGTACGGTGGGAGTTGCTGTAAAAGCTCGGCGCTCAATCTCGCCGAGTTTACTGTTCATGCATGAGAAGAGGCATAGACACATGGAAGTCGAAACGCACTGTTACCTGATGGCGGCGCGTAATTTTTCAGCTTTCCATTGGTGGCCATGAAGACAAGCCACAACGGTTCTGATATCCGAGCGACGAGCACCCTTGAGAGGATCCAATAGAGGTTGTGGAACTCCGCAGCTTCATCGAAGTAGATTATCACCGAGGGGTCAGAGCCGTGCAAGGTTTTCAGGTAGGCGACCAACTTGGTTGTGGCGGGCTGAATGAGCGTTTTTCCAGATTCATCAGCGCCAGCCACAACGTCGGACGTAGTGCGCTGATCTTCTTTCCGCCGAGGAGGGCTGTTCTGGGTCTGCAAGGTTTTTATGCACCTCTGGTGAGACATGAGATGCCATCAGATAGGTAGAGAATGATCCTTACTGCCTCCGCCTTAGTGACAACATCTTGCCAAAATCGATCTCGGGATTCTCGATTTCTTCCCTCCATCTTCTCATTCCACGCCCTTAGCTTTGGCACATACCCTGCCTCTGGAAGAAGGTTCTTGAGGCATGTCAAGGCATGCTCGAGTGCTTCCGATATGAATACTGCTGCTCTCCAGTGCGCCCTGACTGACTGTTGGGTGTCCTCACTATCCCCTTTCAACGTCTCGAAGTACTTCAATACAGCGGCGTCCGTCAATGGCCATCCCGGTGCGTCCAATTCTCGCATATTGATCGGTATACAGAACACCGGTTCATCCTCCGGGGTGGGGGGAATGCAGTCCCGTCGACCGTAGCCAACCTGTTCAGGAGCTTAGTGACAGCCATACAAAGCAACATCCAGATACCTCTTTCATCAGCCGGGACTTGCCCTGTCCAGAGGACGCGATGATGTTCAGACACCGCGAATAGGAAGTCCGGCGATCACGGACAACGTCCTCCATAATGCCGTGGGCTCGGAATTTCAGATGCTGAATGAAAGCTTTCCTGATCTCATCGTTCTGGAATGAGGTTTCAAATGCATTTGCAAGCTCTATAGTTTTCGATCAGTTCCGTGTCCATCAACTTTCAAGTCTAGCACCATACCAGTTTTAATCTCTGGGCTATACAGCGGTCAGAACGAGAATGTTTGGTTTTGAGAGTACTCACGTCATGGACTCCCTGTTTTTAGACCATCAGAACACACAGGCAGCTCGGGGAGCCGACAAAGGACTTACCGTGCCCTTCTCAGGCGCGTCTCATCTTTACAAAACTCTGCGACAATGAAGGCTTCCCCAACGGTGGTTACTGACGGTGAAATATACTGGATGGAGATTGAACTCACGGTGTTGAATCGCTGCGATGACATCATCGGCCTTAGGTTCTGCTTTCGATTGGAAGAATGTCTTCAGCATGAATTCTTTC
>NW_024467235.1:0-3442 GCF_000292625.1 Dacryopinax primogenitus | reverse complement strand
TGGGACAGGATGCCTTGGAGCACAGCCGCCGGGAGCATGAGGCAGCTCTGGAGAAGCTCAGGGAGGAACATTCGCAAGCGCTTGCCCAGCTGCAGGAGATGCAAGCGACGGAACTGGAGACTGTTCGCGCCGCACATGACTTGCTTTCTGAACAGGTCCGAGAACTTGGTTGTCAAATTTCTCAGGCGGAGACGGAGAAGCAAGAGCTGCTCAACACTCACGAAGAAGATTTGCAAACCAAGCAGTCTGTTATCACGAAGTTGTATTCCGAGCTATCAGTGCTTCGTAACGAAGCCGATGCGGCCAAATCTCGAGTAGAGAAGCTCGAGGGTGACATGAGACGTGCTGCTGAAGAACAAGGGCGTCTCGTCAAGGAGGCAGGGAAGCGAGATTCACTTGTGCAAGAGCTGGAGCGTCATCGTGCGGCGCTTGCCGAAACGCACGAGCTGTTGAACCGTGCGAAGGACGAAAAGGACCTGTTGGTTGCTGAAATGAACAAGCGCGATAGCGTTGTGAAGGATCTACACGACCAACTAGCCCAGGTAACGACTCCGAAGGTTACTCAGATGGAACTGACACCGAATGGATCTATTGTCCATCCTCTTCACTCTTTATCCCTCCCACTTGGCCGTCTCAACAGCTTGACTAAAAAATTGCCGCCCGCTTCGCCTCCGCCTACTATACCACCACCTCCCGTTCCCGTGGAGGTGGATTCTGAGAAGTCGATGGCGCCTCGCATGTCTTACGAGTCGGAGGAGTTCTCGGAGGCGCCGTCTGACCAGTTATTTTCGGGCACACCTTCTGTGAAAGACACCCTGGCAAGCAATGCAACGAATGGCAGTGCTCTGCAGCAGCAATACGAAGACATGGCCCATCTTTACGCGGAATCGCAGCTCATGATTAAGACTCTAGAGAAGCAGCTTGAGCATTGCGAAGCTGACTTACAAGCTAATCAGCAATTGGTCGCCACTCTAGAGAATGAACTGCACGACGCCGAAAGACATTGTACGTGATCCACAGTGATCTGAATCATGCTTACCCCTTGTGCAGTGCGAAAATCGCGGGTGCAATCCAGCGACCTTGCAAAGGAGCGCGACGCTCTGAATGCTCAGATGCAAGCATTGCAGACGCAATTGCGGGATGCACAGGATGATTCCACCCGCCTCCGCCGCTCTATGCAGGAAGAGAAGCAAGCCTCGGAGCGGAAGCTGGAGGAGGAGCGCAAAGCGCGCGAACGTGCCCGTGCATTACTTGATCAGCGTATGGAAGACATGCAGAAACGCAAATCCAAGTTCGTCTGCATGTAAAATGCAGGATATTTCTCGCTCCTTTCTATTGGGTGGGGAATGGTATTCTATGATGGCGTTTCACGATCTCCTTTTCTCTTTTCTTGTCTGAATTGTTACTGGTGGAAGGAAACGATGGATTTCAGTCCTAGACACCTGGGTTGATATAACTAATTGTGTTTCGGTAATGCAAGTATTGAAGTTTGGCAGTACTTTGTATGGTGGGCGACTCACTGCCCCGACCCTTTGGCTATTCATATCTGAAACTGGCTCGCTTCGTGTCCATATTCATTCATTTCTGCTCACACGACACCCTTCCCAAATGTCCAACTAATGTAAACGCCTGAATGCGGACCGATGAATAGAAACAATATATCTCTGCACCAGCAGGGTATGCTATCTGTTTAACTGTCCGATTTCACTCAAGGAAGTTCTTTGGACGAGTTGAATTTCACTGGACGAGTCGACAGAGGAGTGCACGGGCGAGTTCGCGGGGACAAGTTCACGCACGAGCTGACGGCTGTACTGCCAGTGTATGCTTAGCTTGAACAGAGCCTCGTATTCAGTAGCAGACAAAAACCCTTAGTACTGCATCCCTACCGCTTGCTAATCGAAAATGCGTAGCTACAGCCTTTCCTTTATGTATGTAACTTGGAGTGTGTATCTGAATGAGGAAATTCTCTAGTGTCGAGAGGCATATCTATGCGTTGCCCCGAGTATTCCTAATACTACCGGCGTCACACCGAAGATGGAACGAGGTCTATTCTAGGTGCCTGGAACGCATTCGAGTTTTATTCAGGAGGCTGGACGACAAGCGTGGGTTCGCCGAGGAGCATAGCCATAGGAATGTCAGCGAGAGCCGAAGAGGATCTCCAGCCTGGAGTATAAATAGTCCATCTAGCAGGTGAGGTAGTCCTCATCCCACTCTCCCATCTCCGCTGTGACAGGTGCTGGACAGTGAGCGACCCTCCTTTGGCAATGCACTTTGAAGACTGATATTATTGAATAGCCGTCACTATAAACGAACGAACGAACTTTCATCGGGTGCTGGCCAGTGGGTCTTTTGCTTGTCCCCTCTACGGTGTTGATTATAAGGTGCTGCTAGCTCCAAAAACACTCAACGACCAACCTTCCAGCATTATCTCTTCAACATTTCGAATTCTACATCGCCCGTTACCATCTTACAAAAATGCGTTTCATGATGTCGCTTGCTTTTCTGTTGTTCGCCACTTCGAGTGCATTCGCCGCGCCGACCCCATTGCGGCCTGACGAGGCCGACGTCGCGCTGGTGGATCGGTCCCTCAGTGGGGGTGTGAAGTTGGTCGGTGCTGGTTTACTAGGGGTAGCGGCCGGCGCTGTGGACCTTGGCGTCAGCGCTGTCGAGGACGTTGGCCACGTAATCGGAAAAATTCTTTGAATTATGTGGAAGGATATGATACAAGTCATTGTTGATGGGCATTGTGGATGTTCGTTGTTGGAATGACATTCGTTGACATTTTGACACTGGCAACCCTCGCACATGTAGCTCGAACGAGGCGTAAGGACGTTGTCCTGCTATTGGATGTTCCTTATTTTGCCGGGCAAGACCGCATGCTAGGAACACCGTTTGAGCGTAGATCACTTAGGAAGGCTATGTCGAGAGTGGGCCTAACTCTGTCGAACCGCCGTCCGTCAATGCAGGGGACCAAGCAAAGATTCTTTCAATCCAACCAGTCAATGTTCACACGATATTTTAGCGCTACCCCCACGCCTTAGAACAGACCGTTCTCTTCTCTGTCTGCCGAACCATTCGCCGTTCTTGTATTAGAAAGCTGAGCGGACGACACCTGCGCCACGGTCGTCTCCTTGGACCGTACAGTACATTCCAACGTCGTGCACAAGCAGAACGGCATGTGCCTCTTCCCTCCAGCTCGGTCGAACTAGCTAACTCTAGAATAGACATGAAAAATGGCGTGGCATACATCCGCACCTCGCGCTTTTAGCGTATAGACGTGGATGGGATTGCGTTCACCCAAGGGCCAGGCATGAGCGGCCGTCTATCGGTGGGATGTACGTCCGCAAGGACGCTTGCTGCTGTGCATAGGAAACCGCTCATCGGGGTGAACCATATGGTGCGTGTTCAATCTAGCCGCAGGCGTGGAGGCTGAGATGCGTAG
>NW_024467234.1:0-3445 GCF_000292625.1 Dacryopinax primogenitus | reverse complement strand
AAAGAAAAGCGCGTCGTACATTCCATCGTGGGTATGGATGTCAATTCAGAGCTGACGATGCTGATGTCGACGTTAGACCATGATATTATTTCCTGCACCTAAAGCTACCTTCCCATTTCCAGAACTTCGAGATGGTGCGCCTTTTTGGGTCAGGCTCTGGACCGCGCTGCCGTTACGACTGCGACTGTACGCATACGAATCTTGGCCGAAGATGTTGAGAATCTTTGTCCCGTCAAAGAAAGGGCTGTCGCAACGAGTGTACAAACTTCCCTTTGGCTTGTATCTCAAACATGGTTACACGTCCGCAAGTCAAGCGGCATACGAATGTCCCCGCCCCCACGCTGGTCGACTATATCACCCGTGAAACAGAATGGGGTAATTTCGCATATACCCTTATGACTGAGGTACCTGGTCGGCCGCTCAGTGAGGTTGCACACAGTCTATCCGACGACGAGTTGGAGACAATTGGACTGCAGCTACGAGGATACGTCGAAGAACTCCGAGCTATTCCGAACCCGCATTCGAACCAAGTCTGCAGTGCGTCTGGAGGATCCATCCACTGTCCTCAATTTACACTCTCGTGGGACATTCCTGCGTATGTGGATGTGGCTGCATTTTACGCTTGGTTGCGGATCATGGTGGGCGAATACTGGGAGTGTTGCATGAAAGGGAAGCTCGAGCCGGTATTCGCGAAATTCGCTGGACCGACGGTCTTTACGCATGGTGACCTCGCGGATCGGAACATTATGATACGGAACGGCAAGATATCAGGATTGATCGACTGGGAGACGGCGGCGTGGATGCCTGTGTATTGGGAGTACTACACATCGCTCTCGGATAACTTTCGCCACACTGCGCCATTTAGTACGATTATCAAGGGTGCTTTGAAGGAGCATTACGCTGATGCAGCGAGGGCAATTGGGTTGGCTGGAGCTGCGATTCGGGGTATCGATCCATGTAAAAAGTATTAGCCGTATTGTAACCGTGCGTCCTGAGTAGGTACATGTCTATCCTTGCCACGATGAAGTCAGATGAGCGGGTGTGACGGCAAGATACCAGGTCTCATCGACTGGGAGACGGCCGCGTGGATGCCCGTGTGCTGGGAGTACTGTACTACGCATCACTCGCGGATAACTACCGCCACACAGCGTCGTTCAACAACATGATCAGGATTGCGGTAAAGGAGCATTACGAGGATGAAATAGATGCCATTGCGCCTGTTAGGTTATCGATTGCATTGACCGATCTTTGTAAAGAGTATTAATATGACAGTACCTTGTTGTCTTGAATGCGAGAAGTAAGCCGAGCATTCATTTACGCATTGCCCATCTGCTATGTAATTGCACGACGTGTCGATGGTTCTGCTTGAACTGGTCCGGGCGGGTAAGCATCTCTCGTCCTCTCGATCAGCTATCACCGATCATCAGGACTTCAAATAGTGCTACATACGCGTCGTACAGCACCGTCAAGCGCATCCTTCACTTCCCGCAAGTGGGCGTTATTGATCTTGACCGGTTCTGACTCTGCCAGGGTGACCTCAATAGTGCCGTGTGCCTCGACCTTTTCCACAAGGGCAGTCGCTGGCTCGCCGTTCTTCCTCTTCCTAGGCGCCATTGTTATTGTTTTTCTTCCTCAAGTATCACGCTTCGCGTATTAGATTTGATCTCCGATGAGGGAAAGCACGTAGAAAGTAATTGCGGATGCAGAGAGATATCCGGAACCCCTGAATTTGGTCGCAGCATCGCAACCGCACGTGGCCTGGCTTACCCCACCGCCATGGCCAAAACAACACCGATACTGGATCTGGCTCAGATTTTCTCCTACTTCGTGCTCCCTTTGGTTCATGGCCTGCGGCCAGTGTGCTACTACATTTCTAACGGAGTCGACATCTCGCACCTTTGCCTTGATCTGAGCCAGACACATTGCAACAATCTTGACCTGCTGTCACCGCCTATTGCTGTGTAATATATCGAGTGTTAATTCTCCCATTCGGACAATGTCAAGTGTCCAAGAGAAGTTCAACAGCAAGCGGTGATTTATTCTGCATTTCGAAGGGTACAGCATTTCGCTACTTCTTCCTCTCTACACTTCTATGATGGTCTTGAAAACAACGAGTACAGCAGGTCGGGACACAGGAGATGCGCGCGCCGGCCTGTCACATGTCAGTCGTCTCACACATGACTTTGCTGCAAGTACGCACCTAATGGGCACCTAGACATTGATGAAATATTTCGAGACCACAATGTTCTGGTGTGGTATATTCCTGCTCTTACGGATCTCTTCGAGTGCCTCATCCATTATCTCCCGTCCGCTGGCGCCAACAAGCCCAAGCGATTTGAGATGGTCGAGGTAAGCAACCATACCTTCAGCGCTCAAGTTGTGGCGGTTGCCTTTGTGCTCCCTTGCAAATCCGTCATGGGAATCAAAGTAGAGTGCGGTCCCAGAGCCAAGGTTGGCGAGCCTCAGTAAGCCGATCGCTTGAGAAGTTGTCCGGTCAGAGAAAGAGGGACCATTGTGCCGATGAATCCCTCGGCTCTTTCCTGGAAAGAAGTGCGATAGCCACGATTGGGTACGGAGGTTTGATAGCAGATGCGAAAGGTGTGAACTGGGTGGGTTGACATTGTCAGAGCGCAACGGTTGGAGATAGATGTTGTTCGTTTCATTTCACGTTGGTGTCATTGTGATTGATGCCGATAACTGGGTTTTCACCGCGGGAGGACAGATGGTCGTTGACGTGGAGCCCCTAGGTTATCCGTCCGCAGTGTATCCTTTATATAAGCACATTGCTGGCAAGTTTTATGTTAAAGACGTCAACAGTACTGATAATATTATTGCAGATATCGTTCGTTTTGCATCCGCTCTGCGTCACATGCCGTCCCCAAGACGACAGTACGAGGACCTATTGTCTCTCTGTACATGAGGATGTACATTCCTCCATCGTGGGTTTATATGTCAATAATTAAGCTCAGAATACTCATTTTTGCATCAGATCATGCTCTTATTTTCTCGACCTAAAGTTAGCTTCCCATTTCCAGAACTTCGAGATGGCGCGCCTTTCTGGGTCAGGCTCTGGACCGCACTGCCGTTACGACTGCGACTGTACGCATACGGATCCTGGCCGAAGCTGCTGAATCTCTTCGCCCCGTCAAAGCAAAGGCTGTCACAACGAGTGTACAAACTTCCCTTTGGCTTGTATCTCAAAGACGGTTTGACCTCCGCAAGCGCAGAAGCGCACGCGATGTGGCTCGTCAAGCGACATACGAATGTCCCCGCCCCAATGCTGGTCGATTATATCACCTGTGCAATAGAATCCCACGGTTTTTCATATAATGCCGCATATACCCTTATGACTGAGGTACCTGGGCGGCCGCTCAGTGAGGTTGCACACAGTCTATCCGACGACGAGTTGGAGACAATTGGACTGCAGCTACGAGGATACGTCGAA
>NW_024467233.1:0-3551 GCF_000292625.1 Dacryopinax primogenitus | reverse complement strand
TGCACCAGCCATGCACAGCAGGTCACCTGACCATCCAATCCTTCCAGCAGGTTTCCAGCACATGCCAAGGTATACCAGCTACTTTCCATGTCATAAAGGCTTAGTCATGTCTCTTGACCAAGCAATGAGCTGGTGCCCTGACACTCTGCCTGCAGGAGAGTGGCACTGCTGTCACTGCAGACAGGAACCCCTCAATTTTGGTGAACTGTGCAGAGATCCAGGTCTCTGCAGATCCAGGTCTCTGCAAGCCACCTGAGCAACACCTCCCTCCCTATCTCTGGCAACCTCTCCCCTGCCTCCTCCCTGCCTCCTCTCTACTCTGCTCTCACTGACTCTGACTCTGACTCTGAGTCAAACTCTGATCCCAACAGCTCCGTTTGTGCTTCCAAGTGTTGCCACTATACTGGCAACTTCCATTTGGCTACCAACTATGAAAACCTCCCTACCAACTTCTTCACCGGCAACACCATCCCCTCTATGGGTATCATCATTGATGTTCACTGTGACACGCACCCCACAAATAACTGGGAGCCCCTCCCAGGCTACACCAGCAGCAAGAAGGACTTGCCAAAGTACAAGAGGCACGTCCAGTCTCCTACCCCCATCCCCAACCCTCCCAGGAAGGGGAAGATGGTCAAACAGTCTCCTCCCTGTCCTGGGAAGCCTCCCCTACCTATGAGCACCCAATGAGCTGCCCCACACATGCTGGAGGAGGCAAATGCACTCTTCTGCAAGGAAGCTGCTGAGTGTGCAGAGAGGTATGGGATGCTGGGTGCAGCAATGCATGTGGGAGTGGGCATGGGACTATTTGGTTCATGATCAGATGTCTCTCATGTGCAATCTTCTATACTTTGTCTGTGCTTCTGAGCTGCTTGTTTGACAAGCCTTTCCTCCCAATATCTAGTATCACCTGCTCTCTTCTTTTGCCCCATCTTCCTCCCCATTACCCATTCCCCCCAGTTCCCTATGGAACTCCCACACCCTCATTCCTTGTTTAGCCCAGGAGGGCAATACATGTAATTGATGTAGCATACCCAACTTATTTCATGCTCATTCAGAAATTGGAGCTGTGCTAGGGTCAGCACAGATCAGCATGGGGCCCTCTTTTCAAATTGAGTGACACACATGTGTAAGTCCCATATGTGAAAAATTGCATACATGTAGCTTTAGATTGTTCTCCTCCTTGTGCAGCTTGTCATGATGAGCAGCAATATTCTTCCCACCATGTAGACATATCTGACAATCTCATTGTCAATTACATCACCAGACCCTGAGGACCGTCCCAATATCTCCACCAACTCCAGCAATGCTGATCAATACCTCAAGCACTGGTACTCACAACAGGCACTCTCACATTAGGCACTCTCACAGCAGTGCCCAGTCTGACAATAAAAGGCTTGATACAGGAAGGGCTGACAAGGAGGATCCAAGTTCTGTCACTCCAGGGGTGCACATGTATCCTTTGACATGAAATAGACTAGGAACTCATGTACTGTGCAGATGGGCTTATTACCTGAGAAATGACTGCTGAGAAAGCTGCAGTGACCAGCAAGCCCAGAAGTTGAGATGTGGTGCACATGTCGCATTTGTGTAACCCCAAAACGCCCCAAAGGCATCTCATTCAATGCTGGCAACTATCATACTCATCAATGCACAATTGTCAGCCAACTAGCTCAAATGACACGCCAGGAGAAGCAGCTGAAACATTCAAAATCACAGCCAGCCTCAGCTTCGAATACCCAGTCCCTTTCTCAATCCTACATGGAGCTTCCTACTCTGCAAGACATGGATATGCTGTTTGACAACTTGGATGAGCCAGCTGTGCTTGACTCAGCACCCTCGCCTCCTCCCCTTTCAGCCTCACCCCAATGCCCCTCTCCGCCAACTCTGGATCCAGACCCCATGACGATACCCTTCCTCCCTATTCTGCCCTCTGGTTGTGTGGATATGTGTGTGGGCAATGCAACCACACAACTCATGGCTGCTCAGGAATGTAACTCCCTCCTCTTCCCCTCTCCTCTCCTCTCCCTTGCACCCCCTTCCCCCTTGCCTTCTCCACCACCTTTGCCTCCTCCACCACTGCCTAAACCTCCTTGCTCTCCCACACCGCAGCAAGACCTCAAAACGGAAGTCATTCCCATGCATGACCTCCCTCCTACTGCTGCTGACAAACTGGACATTGAAGATCTGGGCATTCCTATCTCTCCTGCTCCTGCGCCTTATGATCTGACTTGGAATGCACTGGAGCCTTTTGACATTTATCTTTCCCTGCATGCTAATACTGTAGTGCAGGTCTTCTGCCTGGTCTTGCTGCATATGCATGCTCAATACCAACTACCTCACATTGCTTGCACTTTTCTCTTCTCCATCTTCTATATCCTACTGGAATGGCTGCATGTACTACCTAAGTTGATGCCTAACACCACTGTCAACCCTGCACCCTGCTCTCTTACAACAATATACAGGCGCCTGCATCTCCTGGATAGGTTTGACACAAAAACGCTGTGCCCTTCTTGCTGGGAGTTTGAAAAGTTTGACAAGGAGCAAACTGACTCTGATCTATTGGAAGAAATTGGCGCAGAATTCCAAACTCCTGAAGAAGCTTGGCAAAAGCTTTGCTTGTATTGTGGGGAATCTCTATACAAATGTACCCCTAACTCTGGCCTTCGACACGCTTGACAAAGTGCCCCCTATGATGTTCTCAGCCTGCAGCTTCCCGACATTCTTACTCAACCTGGATTCGAGGACGCATGCAAATCCTATTTGGATATTCGACCTTGTAATGACATGTACTGTGGTATTCATGATGGCTCAGTCTGGAAGAACATGGTTACGCCCACAGGCACTTGTTTTTTCCCCCGAACCTGGCAAGAAGCAATCGAGCAGAACAAGCTGTGGCTGGGCGTTCTGCTTTCTATGGACTGGTTTAGCCCCAGCCAGTCCACGGTATCCAAGTCCCATTCCACTGGGCCATTGTCCGTTTGTATCACTAACCTTCCTCCAGAGCTAAGGTATGTTTCGCCTCCCTTCTCCTCCCATCCCTCTCTAACTTCTCCCAAGATTCCGTGTACGAAATCTCTGCCTAATCGGGATCCTCCCTGGTCCCAAGGAACCCAAAGCCCAACAGCTCCAACCATTCCTGTGTCCGCTTGTTGACAACCTCTTGTGTCTGTGGAATGATGGGCTGGTCATTAAGATGCCCAAATATCCCCAAGGTGCGTTCTCAGGCGACGCAACCACATAACAGATGGCTGATGGATCTGTTATCTTATGTAGGTCGCTTGGTCAGAGTGGCCCTGTTGGGTATCATCTGCAATCACCCTGCCCTCTGCAAGATGTGTGGCTTTGCCGATCAATGCCACAACAAACGGCCATGCACCCAGTGTGAAATCTCACGCAACGACGCCATTAAGCAAGGCTGGAAGACGGAAGGTATACTGCTACGCGATGGCAAGACTCACAAGAGATGAGGAGTGCGTATGTACACGTTCCAACAAGAGAACGCACCCCAGAAGAAGATAACCGAGTACTTCTCGAAGTATGGAGTTAGG
>NW_024467232.1:0-3630 GCF_000292625.1 Dacryopinax primogenitus | reverse complement strand
TGTCATAAAGGCTTAGTCATGTCTCTTGACCAACCAATGAGCTGGTGCCCTGACACATGCTCCTCCTAGAGCTGGTGTCTGAGCTGATCCCCATACATCACTGAATGTGAGTTTGCCAGGTACTGTGCTTCTGGTTGCTGCTTCCTTTGGGTAGGGCTGAGCTGATTGTTTTGCTGCGATGCAGGCTGAGCACTGAAAGTCCTTGCTTGTTGCAGGATTGATGTTCAGTCCAGTGACAAGTCCATCAGAGTGTAGCTTCATGAGTCCTGATATTGCAAGGTGACCATGGTGTAGGTGTGCCTCATACCAGCTGAGTCAATGCTCTGCTGCTTGATGAGTTTGGTCTCCTGATGACTGTACTAGCTCTGCTTTGGCATTCAGCAGGTAGAGATGATTTGTCTTCTGTCCAGTGCCAACTAGAATGCCTTTCACATCCCTGAGCTCACACTTGGCTGCTGAGAAGCTGATCTTGCCACCAATGTCATCAAAATGTCCAGCTGATAGCAGAGAATTCATAGCATTAGGTGCATAATCATGGATTTTTATTTATAGGAGAATTATCTATTTCTTTAAATTCGGAGTATGTCCTTGAGGGTATGTGTGATCATCTTCCCATTGACATAAAAGTCTAACTTGACTGATCCTTGTCCTCTGGCTTGTATGGCATTGTTGCCTATACCCTTGATCTCATGCATAGTGAGGGGTTGGTAGTTGAGGAAGACATCATGAAGTGGGGTGATATGAGAGGTTGTGCCAGAGTCAAGTAGCCAATCCTGACCAATGAAGTGACCAGGTGCTGTAGCATGATAGGCTGCTTCAAGTAGCTCACCATTGACCTCCTCAGCCTGATTTGTCTGCTCTGATTTCTTATTCCTCCCCCTTGAACATGGTCCTTGTCCTTCCTTTCCACCACCTTTACTCAAGCAATCTGCCTTGATGTGGCCTGGCTTCTTGCAGTTATTGCAGATAATGTTGTTTGTGTGTGCTCATGTGCCATGGTTCTTCTTCCATTCTTGAGGGGTAAGGTTGCCTGTGGAATCTTGTTCCTTGCACCAATTCACCTCTTCCAAGAGTAGTGAGACAAGCTCATGGGATGTCATTGGCATCCGGCCAGTACATGCACCAAGAAGTGATTGGGTGAAGGTGTCCCATGTTTTGGGGAGAGATGTAGTGAGGAGGTTGGTGAATAGCTTATCTGGGATGATCTCACCTTGCAGGTGGAGTTGTTCTTGTAGTTGTTGCATCTCAGTGATGTGTGTAACCATGTTGAATCCATCCACAGCTTGCATATGATACAATTGACATTGAATTTCCATAACCCCCAGCTCACCCCTTGACTCCTTGACCATGATCAGCTGGGACCACATTTGTCCTGCTGTCAGTGCCCCAATGAGGTACACCATCTCCATATCTCCCACACACAGCTCAATCTGGTTCTGTGCCCTCATGTCTATCTCATCCCACTCTCTCATCCTCTCTATCTCCTCTGCTGTCACCCCATCTGTCCCTGCTGGTTCTGGTCTTGGTATGCTGCCATCAACATGGCTGAGGAGATTGTACTCTCTCAGTAGTGCTTGCATGCATCTCTTCCATGGATACCAGTTGTCTGCATTGAGCATATCAGGGTGGATGATGGTGCATCTCAGATGCTTGAGGGAAATATGTGTGACATTGCTGGGCTGTTTAAAGTGTTGCTGAATAATATCAAAGGTGATCAGTTATAATTCGAGCCTCAGTGATTGCCAAAACAGAGAGTAGGGGGTGGATGCCACGAAGGTAGCTTGGATGTAGTTTTCCCAGTGTGCTGATGTCTTCTCCAATAGAGTCTCCTCCAATGGGGATAATCAATAACACAGACAGGTCATCCAGCAGGATGTCCACAGTCTGCAGAAGTTAAAAGAAAAGCTTAGAGTGATCTTGTTGAGCAGGGCTCATAACCTGTAGGCAGGTAATGGCAGTAAACAAGATGCATTTGTCCGGACTGAAAAGTTTGCACTATCCGTCCAGTCCCTAGCTTATGTAAGCAGGTACTGTACAGTACCTGTAGGTGCGCGTCGATATGCGCACCTCTCTACTATATGCCAACAAGGAGTGCTAAAAACAATTATCCATCCATTTGACTTGAGCACCTCCACTATCAGTGTTCATATCACATTTGTCCGCGCTTGAATAAATTGGTGTTTCTTTCCTGATCGTTGTGGTACAGAAGAGGATGGAGGAAGCTTACCAATTTCAAGTATTAGGATCTTGGCGGATTTCAAGGACGCATGAAGCGTTTTCAGGATTCCTGTCAAGCTTGTTGCACGGTATGTGTTCCATTGGTCGGTGCAATTTGGAGATAGCGACCGTTTTCCGCCTCTGCTTGAGTGGATCAGTGACGAACAGACGGCGAGACGTTGTCTTTTGACACCTTGACATATCAAACACCTTTTGCAGTAGGCGTGCTAGTCAAACAGGTGTCTGTGGCAAGTCAGGCAGGTATGGTGAATATGGCGGTGAGGGTGTAATGAGAAGCCGAGCGGCGGCAGTACCGCGACTGACTCTTCACGTCGCATCCGTCTCACGCGTCTTCCTCGCGCGCCTTGACCTCTGCCCATTGATATTGTTCGTCTCAAGACCATTTCACTCCTCCATTGTCCAGCGCTCTTCTCGGATGGACAAAAGGCGGTAATTGAACACATATCAGCGCACGGATTGCTATTCTAAACGGCTTGAAACTGGACGACATTGACGTATTGTGCTTGCCGGAGGTTACGCGCGGTCAGAAGACATCTTTTGTGCATCGACAAGCCTTTTGTTCCTACCGGGTCGAAGGCTCGCCAGAAGACGGGTGCCAGCGGAGGGTGCCAGCGGACTACGGGATATATAAACGCATCGAATAATGGTGAGTTGTCCCTGTCCTTACCACTTCTGTTTCCCTCGACATGGCTCATAATCCAAAGACACCCCCTCGTCAAAACACCGCCCTTTCCCAGGCACCTAGCACCACACCGGCCAAGGCGAAGACCACCGCGGGCTCCACATTCAACACGTCAAAACTTGAAGGCAAGCGAAATGTCATGTTTGAGTCGACCCGTCTCCTCCTTATTCCGAACGAACGTATGGAAGCGATCTTACCCTTGCCCGAATGGGTCGCGGCATGCGTAGAGCAGCTGTCGGATAGCCATCCAGTTTTCACAGGGAAGGAATGGGATGACCTTCCACACCTCACCACGAAAGATCAAACGTCGACCCTTGTGGGCAAGGAAGATGAAGTCTTCCAAGCTTACCGCCCTCTCCACGAATTGATCGTCAAGACCTGTGGGAGTTGGCCAGGAAGCTCAGAGGCGCGACCTGTTTTGCTCCGGCCGAAAAATACGCCCAAGTCCACCCTGAAGGAAAATTCAAGCAGGCCAGATGGAGCGAATCCAAAGGACAGTTCCCTGAAGATCGAATGGGACAAGGAGCGGTACGTGTGGGTCGACCTGTTTTCGGCGTACGAGTTCAAGAATGCGAACGAGAAGAATCTGGTTGGTCTCATGGGTATCCAGGTGCGCCGAACTGATGCGTTCACACCGTTTTCCTAACGTTTGACATTTTGCCCAGAACACCAAGCAAATCATCTGGGACCTGCAACATATGTTGTGGGAG
>NW_024467231.1:0-3740 GCF_000292625.1 Dacryopinax primogenitus | reverse complement strand
CTTAAATGATTCAGTGCAGAAGGCAAGACTCACCGCATTCCGTCACAAGCGATCTTCGGTCATCGACCGGACTCGTCTTCCGCATGAGTACAACACATTCCCTGCAGGGGATTATCTAATGCATGCATATATACCCTTACACAGACTTGAGTCCACCGCCCGCCTGTAAATACTCTCTAAGCTTCTCCAGCGCCTTAAACCGATGAGAAAGGTTGTTCTTCTCCCCCGCCTCCATCTCCGCATACCTATTCAACCCCCAGAGCAAATCAGCTCCAACCTGAACAAACCGCACAGAAAGACTCACGTCCTCCCTGTTCCCTCAACCTCGAACACCGGATCCCAGCCAAAGTCCCCCCCTCCTCGGGCGGGTACGATCTTCCCCCTCGTCACACCCTCAAAGAGGACCACCTCCGCCCCCGGCCCCGGAGAATACGCAAACGTGCATATCGCACTCGCCGCCCTGGTCTGGAACCCTTCCAGCATCGTATTCAACCCTGCGGGATCGTGAGTCGTCAAGCCTGTCATATAGGCTGGGCGTGAACGGGCGAACCGGAATGCCCAATAGCCTTGAGGAAATCTTTGATATACACTCCTGGCAGCCCTCCGAGCGCGTCAAACCCCAGCGCAGTATCTTCAGTTATACACGGGCCGCCTAGCTAACCCTCATGGTCAGTCTTACGTCGGTAGGGAGTGAAAGGGGAAGGGGAGGAAGGAGGGACGTACTAACTCGGCTGCTCGTTGGCACTTTGCGCGCGAGACTTCACGCGTCGTTCCCTGAAGTTCCGGGACTGCATGCACGACCAACAACCAACGACAACCAACAGGTCACTCCCGGCCTAAACGAGCAAAGAGAAGGGCCGACGCACTATCCAGCGCCTTAGAGTCGACCTGCACACTACCATCGAGGATTGCCCGGACTTCTTTCAGCTTGTGCGGGTTGGAAGTTACAAATACTGTCCGCCACGAGGGAGGGATGAGCTGGAGTTCAGCTGGGGTGGGGCAGGGGAGCGTACCGACATGCAGCAGGGAAGACATCCTAGGCTAATACCCGAGCAACCTGGCCAGCAGTAGCACAAGCAGTAATAGTATTAGTACAGCACAGTATGAACACGATTAGGGACGTCACCGACAATTGTGCGATCGTGAAATGAATATCAAGAAAAGGGCACACTTTGGGGTCCTGGAGGCGCACGGACCTAAAGCCAGGCGCACACGAGGCACACGCGGACAACGGACAACGGACAACTCACACCTGACAACTGATAATTGATAACTGATAACTGACAGCCAACTCCCGCTAGACTGCTTGATGGAAGAACCACGGAGCAAGGAAGGAGAAAATGATCAGTACCTCATACATTAATACAGCTGGGCTACCCACGACTCTGAAGCCGCTCTGAAGCCCCACAAACTCCCTTCCCCCCCTGCACCTATGCATCCTCCTCCAAAAGCCCAGCGTCTCCCTGACCTGCAGCGGCAACACCACCTCGCTATGTACCATCTCCCTGACCCGGTCCATATCCCTCACCATCTCCTCTAGTCGATCAAGGCTGAACAGCTAGATCGGTACCTTCGTAAGCTTGTGCAGCCCACCCAACAGTGCAAGTTGTCAACGGACGAAGGAGAACTGGCTTGCCGTCAGTCCTTTGCAAGAGAATGGCTTGAGGAGAGACTTACGTGTCTCACAACTTTATCGATGTACACGCTCCCTTCGTCTGGCCAAATCGTCATCAGTGGAGGACGCTGGACCATGATCCAGTATGGGAGGGTGTCGTACAGTGCCGATGCCAGTCGGTGCGCTGTGTGGCACAGACGCCAGAAGGCTACAAGGTGCTCTTCTGGGATGAGGGACGAGTCCACTGGGCACAGCTCTATTTTCAAGGTAAGAATGTGTCAGGGAAGGAGGAGGTAAGACAGACGTTGCATATCTGCTCTACGGAGCTTCTCGTGCAGTATGGCCCACAAGCGCTGTACTCCGCGTGGTGGTCGCAACTTTCTCGCTGCAGACTCGAGCGCCTCCATACGCACGAGAAACGTTCCGTCGTAGACCTCCAGACTGAACTCTCGAACCCTCTTGATTGCCTTGATCTGCCTCTCCATCCTTCCTAATGCAGCGGTTTTCTCTTCTTCACTCATACAGTGATTGAGAGACCTCAGCATTTCAAGGAATGATGGCGGGTGGTTCAATTCGATTAGGACGGATTCGGAGTAGCTCCATCCGAGTAACACGTGCTGATCCCTCAACTCGAGTTGAGGCGAAGCAGGGTTAGCCGTTGCAATGTTGAGTTGGCAGCCTAGTTTGTAGTAAAAAAAGCTAGAGTATTGGTAGCTGATAAAATCTTGTTGAATATTCGCAAGCGGGTGGTGGCATATCCAGCCTAGTTTCGTAAGAATGTTGTGGGAGAATGTGACGTTATGATCAGAGGATTTGGTAAGGGTTTGAGCTATTTCGAGGATCTGGTCGTCTGAAAGCTGTACGCGTGGCCTCAGCGCTCTGAAAAGTTACACCAGTGGCAGGGCTTACCTGTTCCAAATGATCTCCGCAAATTCCGATGGCAGCCTTGTAGACCTCGTATACACCCATATGGCATCCACCGAGGCAGAACTCTTGAGAGTTCGCAACGCCTTGAAAAGGGTAGTTGCAAGCCAAGGTCTGGAACATCCTCAGGCCACACACACCCATAGGGTTTCTGTGTGCTTCAAAAAGGTATTTCGCGATCCCCTCCATCTCGGGGGGAACAAATTCGGGGTATGCAGATTTTAGAGCAGCATAATGAGTTTGCTGTGTTTCGGTGAGTTGCGGGAGCGAAAGGATGAAGTCGCATAGAGCATGAAGAGGTTCATTTAAGACGATCATAGGCCTTTTGTTGCGCGCACCCGCCTGTTCACCAGTACTGTGATCCATGTTGAGGTGAGAGTGAGAGAGAATCGAGAGTGGTCTAACCTTGAGCAACGAGCAAAGTCTGTGCCTCTTCCGTCACACGTGGGTGTGATGCTCTTTTTTTTCGCCGTGGGAATTCACCCAAAAGCCACTCTTCTAAGAAGCTAAACGCGGGAATTACATAGAGGATATAGGAACCGCGGAAGCAGGTCATCAGGTTGTTTTGAAAGGTTGGGTCTGAGAGCAGCTGGTACCGTCCGCGGGCCACCTGTCCCCACCACACTCGCATTACAGGCCATCTACTCATATGTTACAGAGAATAAATATGGGAAGATATCAACTCAGTGCTATATCCCACCACGTCGGCTGGCTCTCTTCGCTCATGTGAACATCCTCCAGCCCTCCGTCCTCTGCTTCTTCCACGCGCTCATCGATTGGGCAACACATCCATGCAAACTCGATAACAGACAGAAGCGCGTCCTCGGCCACGACTCCGAGATCAGATCTACCGCGTAGCAAGTCACGCTCATTATCCCTTGGACCGGAAGAGAAAAGCGCGAACTGCAGAGTGCTCAGTTTGTCAAGAGTGGATGAGGCAAGATATAAGGATCGAGGGGATTTGCTCTCGAGGAGTGCTTCCCTGTGCGAGGACAGTGCTGCGCGCAGGATCGAGCAAAGATGGGGTACTGCATCCTTCCGTGCCAATCGCTCTTGTCGATGCTTCCTTTGGAGAGCTGGTGCTTTATAAGACACATGCTCCAAGAGGAACGCATTCTCGAGTCCTTTGACAGCATCAAGTGCAACCTGCTGACACGCGGCTGTCTTCATAGCGTTCATGCTAGAAGAGAGCACATTCGTG
>NW_024467230.1:0-4185 GCF_000292625.1 Dacryopinax primogenitus | reverse complement strand
GCTTAGACTCTTGGCACTCTTAGGTGAGCAGACTTAGTCAGCCTGTGTTGCCCTAACAGCATATGATATGCTCAATAAGTCAGATGCTGCATATAACAGTAGCAGATGACCAGTCTGACTGGTGCTCACATCTACCTATGGTAGAATATGCAATTAATGCTAGTGTCAGGGGACCCCAAGTTTCAACTGCACATTTGGAACATTTGAGGTCAATTCAATCCACTTGGTGACTATCGGACTTTGACAACACAGGCTAGGGTCTCCACACTGAGCCAGCTCTGAACACCTGACACAAGGACCAATGGATGCCAACTTGCATGAATCAGTAAAGCTGGCCCTAATTGAGGTAATTTTTTTATTATACTTCCATGTGCACAGACCATGCCCTATGAGTATAGAAACAGTTGGAGGGTAGTACTACTCTCCTTAGATCTGATCTCTGAGGAATCTCCACAGTCTTGTAGAGATAGGCCTAGTCATCTCACCTCATCAAAGCTCTTCCCGAACTCTACTGATTTCTGCTTTCCTGTCTGAATCCTCTCAAGTCTACTCTGATATCCACCAATACCCCTGTTGATATAGGGTGTTTGGTCTTACTGTTGATCTCATCATCTTGTCGGGTTATAGTTGGCAGCCTTGCTTGACTGTGTGCCCTCACAGCTAGTGTTTTGGCTAGCACAGGTTTCAGTCCATTTGAATTGAATTATGGACATCTTCCATCATTGACACACCTGGTCAAACACTCCGAATTGGAGTATCAAGGTGTGGACCAATTCATGCATGAGGCACAATATGCAGTCTGTATTGCAACAGATGCAATAATAGAAGCCCATGTTGACCAGGCTTTCCATGCAAACAAGTGTAGACAGGCTTTGCCTGTATATGAGAAAGGAGACTTAGTCTTCCTTTCTACTCGTAACTTGGTGATTCCTAACAATTGTGCAGTTAAGCTTATGCCCCAATTTGTGGGGCCCTTTCTCATTGAGAAAGTTACAGACATGGATAATTGTCTGTTAGCTTTCTCAGAGAGCATGTGAAGATGTGGAATACATCCTGTATTCCACACTAGCCTTTTACAGCCTTATGTCCGTGGAGACAATTGTCTCACCCAATTGGATGAGTACCTTGAACTCCAAGGTGTGACAAAGCCTGAGGACCTCCCTAAAAGGGTAGCCCTAAGGCCCTGACTCATTGTCAGACCACATGCTCTGACAATGAAAGGCCTGTGGCCTTCCTTTTCCACAATTGTGGCAACAGAGCATCAGTGGAAGCAATTCCACAAATTTTGGGTGGCACAAAGGCCACTGAGGAGAATATGCTCCTCTCCCTCTTACCACCACCTTCCCCACTCCCCCAAGTGGTTTATACACATATCTTTGTGCTCTCATTTCAACAAGCACTTTGCCTTCTGCACTATCTAGTGCATTAGCTTCGCTCAAAGCTACCATGGCATCTGACTCAGATGAAGTTTTCATCCCTCTTGCAGATGATGAGGAGATGACAGAAGCCCTTCTGTCCATCCCTCCCCCCACCACTCTGCCTATGGCAGAACCTGTGCCTGCAGTACTCCCCATATCTGCTGCAGTGGTCCAGACAATTGCATCTGCCCCTGCCCCTCCTCCTAGCGTCTCTGATGCTCTCCTTCCATTGGTTGTTCATGCAACCAACATGCCATCCTCTGCCCCCACACAGGGTGAGAGCTCTGGTACCCCAGCAGCTGTTTCGGCTGCCCCAGGGCCTCCTGCTCCCCTTCCTGGGGATGGGGCCCACAACAAAATGCTGCCTCCAGCAGCTATCAACATCACACCCATCAGGGCAAGCATTACAGTTTTTCCAATGACCATTATGGTGATGTCTCTCCCTGAAGGTCCAAGGACAAGTACTCACATCCCCCTACTCCGGATTTCGCTCGCAGGTCAAGCGATGCACATTATGGCAACTTGTGCATGGAAGGTTGGGAGCCATACCCATGGCTTGCACTCCATCCAACACAGAACTTGGAATTGGCCATTTGTGGCTGCAAACAGCTTGCTGATGAGCTAGTCTATAATCAGGTCAAGTTATGAGATATGGAGCAGGAGCTTGATCACCTTTGGGGCAAGCGTGAGGAACACACAGATGAGATTCATAATCTCAAGTGTGATTTCAAATCATGCATTGCTTGTCTGGAGGACTCCCTCAAGACAAGCAACAAAAATCTCACTTGTTCTCTCAATGAGAACACTCACATGTCATCCAGGAAGGACAAAGCCCAGCAGTTCCTCTCAAACATGCACAATATGCTCCTCCGTGCTCAGAGAGATGCAGAGATCCAGGGTTCCCATCATCAGGATGAGAGCAATGCTCTCACTGATGAGATCAGTTGTCTAAAAGAAGACACCTCTCATTATCGCATTGAATGCAATGAACATTGTTCTGAGAATGATCAGCTGAAGGGCAAGCTGTCCGCTTTCAACAGCACCCCTCATCCTCCCCCTCCCCACCCCCCTCTCCCTTCTGCTGCTTGCAAGGCAGCTCCTCCTCCTGCCTCTCACAAGGCAGATGGCTTATATGACGTCCTGATGAACATCAGCCCTATTGAGGAGGCCCCAGCAGCCATACCAATGACCTCCGCTGTTGCAAAGGTCTCCACTGTCATGAGGGTTCCTCCTGTCACAAAGGCCTCTGCGGTCGCCCTTGGTAAACATCCTGCTGTGGACAAGCTCCCATCCGTGCACCTGCAGAAGATGCAGTCTCTTGTGACTGCTACATCCTCCTCCCACATCTCTGCCGTTGGCAAGACATACAGTGCAGTGGTTGCCAGCTCATCTGGCAAATCATCCAGTCAAAAGGATGAGACAGTGTATACCTTGCCACCACAATTTGCCCCTATGGGCATTGCCTTCACTGGCAGCAAATGCCTGCCACATGGCCTCCCTCCTTATGATAAGGAGAACCTGTGGGAGTACATCCTGACTCCCAGACACTTAGGTGCTATCCATGAGCACGATCCACCTTGCTGGGCAAGGTGCCTGGAGACAGCAGACACCTACTGGGCTGTCCAACCCCATTATGGGTCCCTGTTTGGACTACTCTGGTCCAAGTTTAACAAGATGCTTGGTCAAATTGGGACTGAAATAAACCCCCATGCTAATAAGGGGGCAGGTGTTTGCTGCTCATGGGATGGACACTTTTACATCCCCAACCTCTGTCTCTGGAAGTTTCTCAAGGATCATTGTCCCCACAATGATAACAAGTTGTTCATTTGCGGAGATGTGAGCACATTCTACAAGGTCTGCACAGACCTCTTCTCCTCTGAAGACTGCTTCAAGGACCTTGCCCATGCAGCAAAAATCCCTGAGCTCCCCATGCCCCATTGGAGCACATCTGCATGCTTCCAGCATGCCCTTCACATAGTCAATGGCCAGTGCACCTGGGACATCATCACTGTCACACATGAGTTTGCAGCCAGCAGGCTGCAAGGAGGGAAACTGGCCACATGGGTCAGCTACTTTGGCCATAGGGCCAGGAAGGTGCAGCATGTTGGTGGCTCCTTCTGCAAGCACATCCTCGACAAGGATGCAGCAAAGGCACTTCTGGCCTTTGATACCCAGAACAATTCACTCTGGATGCAGGTGTATCAGTCTGCAATTGTTCCACCTTCCCAGGTGGATCTTCCTCCATTGGGCTTGAAACCAGAAGGTTTCCTCTGGAGCAATGAATGCACCTCTGCTATTGCAGGGCCATTGCATGTTGACATCCCTTCTGAGAAGGATGTCTCTCTTGATTACAGTTCTGACAACTGTGATGGATACAACAAAGGTCTCTAAGTCATAACCTCCTCCTCTCTGAATGGGGGGGGGGTGTAAGGGATACATAGATATCCCTGTACTTACCATATACGGTAACACCGCCTTTAGGGCGATCGGATCATCCGATGGACTTACACGTAGCAGGTGGTTGTAGGCCACCCTTTTCTCTATCTCTCTTAGTACACTCACATTGTATTACTACTAGCTAGTAATACATTGATCTAGTGTACCTATTGGGAGCAAAAGGGCATCGTAAGCCCTTTCACTGACAAAACTTGGAGTACACAGTGGCTTCTATCTCCGAAACGATTGGCTCTTTGCGTGCATCCCGCTCCGAGACTGTATGTTCAACCCTGCTCCATAGACCTTGGCGTGCAACTCCCGATCCAAACGG
>NW_024467229.1:0-4318 GCF_000292625.1 Dacryopinax primogenitus | reverse complement strand
ATTCCCTATGTTTAGGGACTGGAATACTACCACAGTCTGGGAATTTCGCACCAGGTATGTTCTTCAATAATGGATGTTCCTATCATGCATTGGACTGATGTGAGGAAGGACTTATCTGGCACGAACTGCCGTTGCAGCTACGGTGGGGATATTTTACCGCCCAGAGGAACTCCATTCTACAAACCGCACCACATCCGGTTCGGCTTCATCGATTTCTCTTCGTCTACTTATGCTTCTGGAGGAAGTGGAGCAGAGAAAACATCGCGCAGGGTGCTGGGACGATCGGCGACGCGTCCATATGACGCACCCGAACTGTCGGACGACGTTCCGTACGACCCTTTTGCTGTCGATGTGAGCCGGTCTTTCCACCGATTTGTGTTGGATTTGATGCAGCTGCAGGTGTATGCGTGCGGCGCTTGGCTTACAGAAATGTTACGAAGCTACCAGGTACGTCCGACTACCAGCCCCCTGCCTTTTTACCGTGTATCCATGGATTCACAGCATGTGTCACCTATTCCAAACCTCGTTCGATTTATCTTTCCAGGGTTTCTGAAGTTCCTTCGTCGACTCATCTCTGCACAACCAGAGCTGAGGCCAACCGCCAACCGCGTCCGAAGCGCTGGGCGAGCTACACCAGGTGCTTGCGGCGATTCGCGATCGTTCGGATAAAGCACTGGAAGCACCGAATTGTATCTGGATCTATGGCACTCCCGATGAACTCCCCATGGTTGACAATGAGATATCCATGTAGCTATTCCTTCAAGCAGCATATTTATTATTGCTCAGGAACCACAATCCGCCTAACATATACGAGGGTGGCGTCTTCGAAGATAGGACGGATTCGGTCGTTTATGATTGGCATCCATGCCGGAGTTTCGGATTGGGGAAGACAGGATGCAGGCTGGACAAAGTCAGGAACGAAGAGGAAAGGAGGACGGGAAAGCCACCCTTGTCGGCATTATGATCATTCGTACTCAGCTTCCCCACGTATCCATTTACTGTTCGAGTCGTCGTTCTCGGTAGGATGGTCAGAAAGAGCAAGGCGGTTAGACCAGACATACGGCGGATTGCAATATTTTGAGACGTGATGGTAGCAATGACTGTCTGAGGCGTGGCGCAATCTATGCCGCTCTCAGCATGCCCAGCCCGTGAAGCTCTGTCTTCCTGTTTCTAGCGAGCATCATCTTCCTCTATTCAGGACAGTAGTAACCAGCTATGACTGCGCCTCAGGACGGACATGTGGATGGTCCACAGGTCACGCAACCCAGTCACCACCCTAACTGGCTAGCCACGCCCACAGGAAATTGTCAGTGAGGAACGAAGACACAAGCGAATAAGTCAACCAGACGTACCTATCTCCCCTCCGCATTGCTGCAGAGTCTATTTCTTTCTCTGCTTGCACAATCCACCTAACATATACGAGGGTGGCGTCTTCGAAGATAGGACGGATTCGGTCGTTTATGATTGGCATCCATGCCGGATTTTCGGATTGGGGAAGATAAGATGCAGGCTGAACAAAGTCAGGAACGAAGAGGAAAGGAGGACGGGAGGTGTTTTGAGGGGAGGGAGGGCCGGACGAGAGGATGGGTGGTTTCGCATCGGGGACCTGGACGTGAGTTTCAAGCAGGCTAGTGTGGAAGGAAGACCGACGGGGACGCACCGTGTGACTTCCAAGTATCACCATCCAGAAAGGGATTAGAACGCAAGTGCCCATAACACGTTCCGAGTTGAGAGGAAAGTGTGCATCGAGTCCGGGAGACAAGCGACTTAGTCAGATGAATAAAGGAGGGAGGGGAGGATGTAGATGCTGGGACCGAAGAACTGCGCCCTGGGACGGTCGGAATGAGGGAAAGGAATCCCGGTCAAAGCATAGGGGCACTCCGTCTATAATGAAATTCTTCTGATAACTGGCCAGTTGCCAAAAAGCGAAAGTAGATGATGGATATTGTCAACAACGAATGGGAATATAATATTGATGAAATGATATACGCTGATATGCTGTGGGAATCACTGGCAGACCCTTGTAGTGCAGAAGCCGACGCGGTGGACCATGGTTGTCAAGCCCCACCACTATCATTTGCCTCTTCAGAGAAACGCCAACAACAAACAGAGATGCACAACTGACAGAGTTCGCATGACTGCCTCGTACTGAACTTGTACTGAGTGTGCTGTGTCTGGTGGGCGCAAGTCTCGCGATCGGTGCCTTTCACATATCATCCACTTCTCTAACACATGGTCGCAAAAACACTGTGGTCTCCAAACACACTACCCAATTACTCCCATTTCCCTCGGCCATGTCCTGTGCGTATATTTGAATTCTTTGGAGCTCAACATATCCACTGAAGCGACAAGTGCTACCATCGTTCACCCCTCCACGCAGTCTCCATATGAGGGTTGGTTGCTCTCGCTCCCAATCCTGCTTCTTCCTCACCGCCTCAGATTGAGCTCCTCTTTTCATCTCGCGCGTTCGGGTTCTGGCTCCTTCCTCATTGTGGTTACGACTGGGGGCACTGTTGTCGCCACTGTTGACCCCGTCATCCTCATTCCCGTGGTCGCCCTCAATGCTATATCACCCAACCGTATTCGCCCGCGCAGCTCTATGCTACATCTTCCGAGGATCAGGTGCCGCACACGCAGACCCAACGGAAGTGCCACCCCAATTTACCAGCGCCACTGGCATGTCTCTGGGCAATAATCGAGGAATGGTCTTGCAGAGCACGAGGATAACCGAAGGGGATAGGAACGGAGCGTGTGAGAGAGCTTTCCTCCTCCAGATCATTGAATGAACTCATACTGAAGAAGGACCTCCCTAATCTCAAGAAGGTCTGTACCCTTGAGGTCAAACGGATGTCCTGCAATCGACCCTGATGTCTTACCTGACGTCTGGCGTGTCTTCACCAAAGCCATCAGTTGCTGCGACGCCGCATTGCCCAGGAATATCAACTAGCTACAAGCGCGGACTCGCTCACGTTAGTGCGGTCACGCGGAACGCCGAAGAGTTGCCATAGCGAGAGGAGCGCTGGTCTGTTCAAAACATTATAAGTTGTCCCACTTTAATTTGCAGCGTCGTCATTGCATGACACCGAAGCAAATCATTCCTTCCGCGCCCGATATTGTTCCGATATCTTTACGGCAGGGATTACTCATGGTATATTAACACAGCCTCAAACAGATGCAGTGAGTGCAAATCGGTCACACACGTAGAACCCTATTCTGACCGAGGATCAGAAATGCTTTCCTCTTGGAAGCCATATCGGGAACAATATTCCCGACAACATTGTCATTTCTTGAGATTACTAGGTGCGTCATATGTATTACAACGCAGTGGGCGACCGCGGGAGATGGGCTGCGCAGTTGTGGTAACTGGAGGAATGCTATGACTGAATGACTGACTCACGCGACAGGAAACGCACCCCGTTGCAAATGGTGGCAACCATCCATGTACAATAAGTGAGAAACAATCATGATGGTTGGCGGGAGGATCTTAATTCCCCAGTGAGCCCCAGCGTATGTGGGCTGTGGAGGTTGTACCGCATGACGAGTCATGTTGAGTTGGTGCACGGCCGCTACTCAACCAGCCATCTCCGCTCCAACGCGAAATGTTTGGGGCGCATCAACGAAATCCGATGCGGTACCCACTCCTTCACTCGGGCAAGGGCTGATAGCAGTCGCAAGTGGTCCGACGCCGACCAAGCACTGTTTACCTCGTTGCGATCAAAGGGCCGATAATCTAGTGTAAGGCCTGACGTATAAAATGAAGACCCACGATGGACCTCCGCTTTCAGCCAACCATCCAAAGTGCAGGTCCACTTGGTTTCGCTTCGACGTCACTTCTCTCCTCCAAGTTCACAACCGCCTGCTGGTCGGGTTTTCGATGCAAGTAACGCACACCCCTTTCCTTACGCCTACTCCTACTTCAGTCATAAACGACATCGAAACTTTCTAGAAGGCACCAAGATGCAGATCACCCGCACGCTCGTTCTCGCTACCCTCGCTGTTGGCATTGCAGCTCGTCCCGTCGAGCTCGAGACACGGGACCCGCAGGGCTCCGGCAAGGCGGTCAACTCTCAGAAGCCGGGGCTATACGATGTCTTCCACACCTATTCCCAAGAGATGAAGGCGATGTACATTGCGAAGAAAGGGGACGCGGAAGGTGCAGGCCGTGCACCTCGTCAGGAACGTCGTGCTGCGTACAAACATCATGCTGCGGCTGAGGCCATGAAGAAAGCAGTCGGTGGCCGGAGCCTGGAGGAGTTGAACTAAGACTATTTATTCTATGTAGTACCTTGCATTCGTAGCGAATTCTGTAAATCATGCT
>NW_024467228.1:0-5063 GCF_000292625.1 Dacryopinax primogenitus | reverse complement strand
AACCATTTCTTCATCTCGGCCATGCAGTCGAAGTCGTTTGCGTTTTGGTGTTGCTCGATGTGGATCGTGTTCCCGCCGAGAGCGTTCTGAGAGTTGTCGTGCTGGGAAGGAGGGGGATATGTCGAATGGGAAGGAGGCCAAGTGGGAGGAGGAGGCGGATAGTTGGGGCCAGGGTGATTAGCAGCGTATCCGTAACCGTAACCGTAAGAACCTTGCACAAGTGTTAGAAACGTTCACTAAGAGGACGGAACAGACGCACCATGGCTCATCGACGGCCCACCTCTCAAAGCTCTGATCCGCCGCTCAACGCCTCTCTCCACTGCCCTAGCCTGCACCAAATGTTCGTAAGCTCGATTCACGCCATCTTGTGCTTCACGTTCCCGGAGGTAGTAGAACGGAGCGGCGAAGGTCGGGTAGTGGGCTCGAACGTAGTTCAGATGGTCGACGGCTTGAGATACGGACAATTTTGCGCGTTCCACGTTGATACTTGCCATACCGAGTTCCGTTTCCAGCTGTGTCAACGCGTGGTTGATCTGAGGCAGAAACACTTGAGGGACGGGGAAAGAGTGCCCAATGTTGATCGAGACGTTCTGAGTAGCAGAGGGGTTAGCCATTTGTAGGTGTTTCCTGTCACCCGTTAGAGAGCAAAGAACGTACCTGTGTAATTGGTGAGAAGCACTGTTGCGTCCAGAGACAGCTCACTCATTGTATTCAGGCGCGTTCGCGGAATCAATCTCAGTGCGGTCCCCTACTGACGTTATGCAAATTAGCGGCGGTGCGGTCCCTTGTCCCCTTACTATGTAAGTCACGTGATCCTCCATGTCAACAACACCGCGTTTTACCTTCTTCGATTTTCCCCCCTATGTGTATACCTGCATATTACCGTTTGAAATGCAGGATCAAACCATTATGTGGGGCCAATCTCCCCATAACAATCCCCATTGAGAACGGCTGCTCTATCTCCCTGTCCGTTCTCCCCATGTGCCTCAGCCTGAGACGTAGATCAATATACGTCAACACAACGACGAGGGTTAAGAACCCACCACTGTCCGGGGTTCACAAGTGGAGCGTTGCCTACCAGACCGTTCGGTCCAGCGAATTTGCGCGTCTTTTCCCGTGAAATTCTGTTAGGATTAAGGTTGAACTAGTCAGTCATTCCTCGACATAATTCAGCATTTCATACTCACGAGTACCTGTAACATCCACTCTTCATTTGAACGTTATTCCATCCACCCCCAACAGCTCCTCGACCTCGAGTTGAAGCACTCCATTGTGTCCACACACGTCCCCTGCCTCATTCACCACGCACACTTGCCAAACGCTCTCCAAAAGCCGCCCCAATCCCATCATACATATGCAGAGATCGTTGCCTGTTTGTAGCTTTCCGTCGGCATTGACTTCGTGTGGATTCCAGCCCGTCTCGCATTGATGTGAAGCAGGTTAGAGAACAGAGCAGTGGAGGATCCGTTCCAACGGTGACAGCTCAGGACTGGGGTTGCGATTTGCTTCCGCGTAGCACCGCCCCTCTCGTCATCGTCCGGTTTTTTCGGCCGATAACAAAACGTGGCTAACACATGGTATTTCACTATGTACAAGCCAGACCAAGGTAGCCTGACGGCATTACATTGTCCCCTCCCTCCAGTAACTGTTACGAGAGCACACAGCACTCGTATCCTTTCTTTATGCTTCTGTCAAATCAATGACATCCACATCCGACCACGTCTCAATGCGTCTTTTCTTCTTCCCCGGGCCAAGGTCTTCTCCCTCTGCTTTCTTGCGGCGTGTACAATTCCTTGATGGTACGATGAAGCGGTCTTGAATTTTCATCCTACCCATGGAAGAACGTCCTCCGCCTGCGGTGATTGTTAGAATCGCTGACATCAAAGGTGAAATCTCCCTTCCCTGTCGATTCCTCCATCCTCTCTCCACCAGTTCTAATCCCTACTTTCGTGACACCTTGACGGCCATAGGAAAGACCCATTTTCTTCCCATAACTTTGCCCTACCGTGAAGTTAGGTTGTTTTCCATCCTAACCTTTACCCCTCACCTTCACGTCTGCGGTTCGTGGGACCACATACCGTCTCCCCCTGTGGGGCGTGCTCCAAGATCATCGCCATTCTCTCATATTCCACACCGATGTCGAGCCCACTTGAGGTGCGAACGACGCTCTGCCCCGCTCGAAGCAGCAAAATTGACCCATCTGAGAGATCGAACACATCGTTGGATGCCACATGCTGCCATGCCCAGGCATCTGCCATGTAACATTCGATGTTGTCTTCCTCCATGATCGCCAGTTCCCGGCAGAGATCTGAATGCTCGAACGGCCTGAAATCGCTGTTGGAAGGAACTCTCCACTCAATAGGGGGTAAGAACGGCTGTATGACAGTTAGTATAGCGTTCATACTCCAGCTGAGACAAACTTCACCGAAGACCAGAAAAAAGCTTTAGCTCCGTCTGCCTCGTCTGCAATATCAATCACAGTGCCTTCTTTCTCTCTCTTGGACGCCCTCTTCCGATCGAGTTCCCCTTTTTTCCAGGCGCGGCGTTCTGTTTTCTCGCTCTTCTGTGCCTTCAACGGCGATGACCAGGGCGGTGATGAAGGAGGCAGTGGCGAGGAATGCTCATAGCTGTCCGAAGACATTGGACGGGGAGAGGATGAGACGATACCACGAAGTTTATCGTGTCCCGGACGACTGCAGCCAGGGCAGCATTTAATGCAAGCTAAGAAAGGACAATGACGATTGCCCATCTTGCGACAAGCCGGATTCGAACAATGGATTGCAAAGCCGTTCACTGGGAATAACACCGTCGTCGGGTCTATATTCGGCGCTGTCGCAGTATAGATTGGGGGTGCGGACGTCGCACGACGCCAAGGCACATCCGCCCGCCAATGGGACCAGTGGGAGACGCCACCCTGTTCCCCGTTACACTAATAAACGATGTATTAGTCTTCCCTGCCCCAGTCCTGTTAGGTGTCATAGACTCACCGCCTGGAACGAACGTCCCTTATTGTGTGCCGTAGACGATCTCATGATCCTTGGGTGTATACCACTCCCGCAGACTCTGCACACCTCGTCCGATCGAGGACTTCTGAACAGGACGGGGCGACTGGTGTCATTTGAGGCATGGGGCACCGTGCGTACTTGAGATGAGGGGGTTTCAGTTCCAGAGGATAGTTGTGCTCTGGGTTAACAACGCTGCCCTCCTTATGTACGTTCCAAATCTGGACCCGCGTGCATCCCTTCATCCCCAGTTACTGCACTTATCGTCAGATCAGCTGCGCTTTCCTTCGGCTGGGCCTGGTTACCCACTCACCAACGCAGGCAGGGACCAGTAAGTCTCCTTTCCGAGGTGGATTCCTCGCTCCAAATTCCTCTCACGCTCCATGGGAGTGTTTCGGCACCTCGTCGAGTCAATCACAGGTAAGCCGATGTTGCCAACGTGGCAATATGTGCAGCTCTTCTTCGTTGTACTCGTTTCCATGTAGAGCTAACGACACCGGGACGTTAATCAATAAATCTTTTCGCTTCCCCGTCGAAGACGGCAATTGCTGCGATAACTCACATCGTCCGATTTCAGGGGCCGTGTCTGGTACACGGAGAGCGGGTGCAAAGAATCACTTTGACGCTCGGCTGCGCATAACGATCAGTACGGGCGTGACAAAGAAAAGTTTAGACGGAGCGGACAACGGCGAAAACCCTGACAACCTGTTCCCCTCCAATCGGATGACAGTCCCCAGTTGGCGGCTAGGTCCATTCCCTGGTAAGTAAGCTGGCCGCATCAGGATCGAAAACGCTCCCCGTGCAATCAAGCCGCCTTGACAACTGGAATAGCCTGTATATGTAAGAATCACGCCCTCTCATAGACACTTGAGGGCAATATCGTGCTTCAGTCTGAGATTAATCGAGTGTTCAGATACAGGGAGAAATTCTTCCAACCATACTTCCCCAGTTCGGAAAAGATATGCGCCTGCTTCGCGGCATAAGCAGCCCAACCCGGGTTAGCCGATTGGGAGGACCAGGCGATCGTGGATGCACCCCAGGCCGCACCGTAGTATTCGAAGAACCGTACTACCCGTTTCATCTCGACTTCCAAAAGTTCCACTTCCTCTTGACCCCGTTGTATGGCTGCGTAAGAACGCCACCATGTGACTGAATCCACTGACGGAACGTCTCAGTGCAGCCGCAGTGAATGTGGGCATGGACTGACCAGCATCGCTCCATTTATCCTCTGCGTGGGCCGAAACAGGCCCCTGATCCAAACGTAACCGATGGATCCAATGTATGTTGGGTGACGTCCGCTTAGAACCTGTCTTGGCGTCGAAACGATATTCCAGTTCAATGCCCTCCAGCGGGCGGTATCTCGAATCATCGGCCGACAGCCCTAGAGTCACCATGGCGTTTCTTGCACGTCGATACGTATTTGCATTGCGTTTCACCAAGCGATGCTGAACGTCCATCGTATGGCGTGTTCTCGTCTTCATCCCTGGCGCAGATGCATTTGTACGCATCTTTTCCCGTAAAAAATGTTGCAGCTTCATCGCTTCGATCGTCCGGCTAATTGCTTGTTCTGCTTGTGCCTTTCTTAATGTCATCTCGATGTAAGAAAGTCTTTCCAAGTTCATTGCAGCTCTTGCTTGTGAATCGAAGTTCGACGGCAATCCGATTACCTCATGCTCAGGTAGGCTGTCCACAGAAGTGGTCGGGATGTTGCCTGATATCATCGGCATTTCACGTTGTTGTTGAATGCGCCACGTGTGAAGTAGGGGCAGTAGCCTGGGCCGGAGTCGATCGGCTTCTGTATCGTCTCCGTCCACCCCATCCGTACGCTTCAGTTCATCCAGTGCCTGTTGAACTGCCTGCCTAAGACGAATTGAGTCCTCCACCGAATTCCAAAAAAAGTTTCGCTTACAGACACTCCTCCAATGCAATGCCAAGCTGGATGAAGGAGACAGAGTCTCCCCTCTCTGCCCTTCCTATCGCGGCGGCAATAGACTCCAATGCGGTTTCTTCTTCATCACGCAACCGGTCAGCCGCGTGTCTTTGGGAGGGTACTGACGTTTT
>NW_024467227.1:32980-55339 GCF_000292625.1 Dacryopinax primogenitus | reverse complement strand
AACCCTAACCCTAACCCTAACCCTAACCCTAACCCTAACCCTAACCCTAACCCTAACCCTAACCCTAACCCTAACCCTAACCCTAACCCTAACCCTAACCCTAACCCTAACCCTTGGGTATGGCCAGAGTTTTTTGGTAGGGTTAGTGTACGGGTAATGGGTTACGTGTCGCCTGATATTGAACCCTGGTGTGTCTGGGACCCAATACATTATTGAGGACCAAATGCAGAGGGTTAACCCAAATTGTTCATTTTATTTTGTTTTCGTCGTGTCTACATGGTTTCTTTTCTTTCTGCATGAGTGAGATTTGAGCATGGTCAACATGCCTAGGTCCGTGGTTCTCTTTATCGGAGTTGTGTCGGGCCGCCCAGGTACCTGTGGCGTCGTCTGCCGGTGGTGGCGTGGAGGGGCTGAGGGACCACGTCACCGGCTAAAAAGTGCGCTTGAGGAAGGTGTGGACATCTCGACGCTTCTCTTCACCTTCTTACCAATACCACTCCAGGACGGAGACGGTGAACAGCTATGGTTGCTGTTCCAGTCTCTTCTCCCGAAATACGGGCAGCAACTATACATCGACGGATACCGCTCTATTTTCATCTGTATGCGTCGCCTTTCGTCGTTGTCTGGTCTTGCTTCGCCTACGCCTATCTCATCAAGTATGACGAATGGTTCGGCGCAGAGGAATGGGCATTTCTCGCGGGTGCTATCATTCTGGCGTGTCATCTGTTAAGCTTCCTTACGACGCAGTGGAGCACGGGCATCAAAGCGAGGCTAACATGCATGAATGTACGCGCTGTTTCCCTTTGATTTGTCACACGAGCGCTAAGCCTATGTGAAGGCTTCCTCTCTCGACGACGCTGACTGTATTCGAATAATTCCGGCAGAGCACAGAGGCAAGGGAATGATTATCCCACTCAAGAAGAAGCCTACCACACCGGCGACGTACACCTTTGTTTATCAGTCCGACACGTTCATATACACGGCCGGCAAACCGTTCACTCAACTGCCTTATCCTTCTGATTCATGTCCGCTGCTCTCATCGTTCAGAGCATCCGGCTTGACCTCTCCGTCACTTCCTCCTCTGCGCGAGTCATACGGTCCTAACACCTTTGACATTCCGATTCCGTCCTTCCGCGAACTCTTCGCCGAACATGCTGTTGCTCCGTTTTTCGTCTTCCAGATGTTCTGTGTTGGTCTCTGGTGCCTAGACGAGTACTGGTACTACAGCTTGTTCACAGCCTTCATGCTTGTCGTCTTTGAGTGTACTGTCGTTTTCCAGGTATGTGTCTCTTCCATACCCCTGAGTTTTTATCCTGACCAGCTTGAAGCGTGTGAAAACGCTGAAAGAATTTCGCACTATGTCCATTGCACCATTTCCTATCCTGTGCTACCGGGACAAGAAGTGGCAAACGATCAAGACAGATGAACTTGTGCCCGGTGATGTGGTATCCATCAGTGCGTATTGTTGTTTCTTTGGGGAGTGCATGTCTCACTGTCGTTCCAGCTCGGACGAAGGAGGACACAGCTGTTCCCGCTGATCTACTGCTACTTCGCGGCACTGCCATTGTGAACGAGGCCATGTTGTCGGGAGAGTCAACACCACTGCTGAAAGAGAGCATCGAGTTGCGGGAGGGGACCGAGAAGCTGGATATGAACGGAGCAGATCGCAACAGTGTTCTCTGGGGTGGGACAAGGGTACTGCAAGCGCGGCCTGGTGAGGGAGCAGCTGAGGATGGTGGGTGTACCGCCGAAGTTCTGAGGACTGGTTTCGGGACAACCCAAGGCCAACTGATTCGGACCATGATCTTCTCGACTGAACGCGTCTCCGCCAACAACCTGGAATCCTTCCTGTTCATCGGCTTCCTTCTAATCTTCGCCATCGCTGCCTCGTGGTATGTTTGGGTACAGGGCAGAGAAAGGGGAATGTCGACCTACAAGCTCATGCTTGATTGTATTCTTATTATCACCAGCGTCGTGCCCCCAGAATTGCCTATGGAGCTGTCTCTTGCCGTTAACGCCAGCCTTGTCGCCCTGTCCAAGTACGGTGAGTACTCATCTTAGACACCTTCATGGGACTTTAGCTGACTTCTCTCAGCTATCTTTTGTACGGAACCCTTCCGCATTCCGTTTGCTGGTCGTGTGGATGTGTGCTGCTTTGATAAGACTGGTACCATTACCGCGGAGAACCTGGTTGTTGAGGGCGTGATCGGCATTGAGTGCGTACTCGTCCTTGATCGGTATCGAGTTGAACTGACGTGACCTAGTCCATCCGATCCCAAGAAACTCGTTTCCGTGAAGGAAGCAGGGCAGGACACAACATGGTGCCTTGCATCCGCTCACGCGCTTGTTCTGCTGGACGAGGATGGTTTGGTAGGAGATCCAATGGAGAAGTCTGCAATCGAGGCAATGGCATGGAAAGTGTCCAAGGGTGCGTATCTCCTGTATTCAGTACACCTCGCTGATGACTAACATCGTATGCAGGCGACACAATTGCTCCCATCCAGAAGGATGCCCCACACAAAGCCACCATTAACATTAGGCGCCGGTATCAATTTTCCTCTGCTCTGAAGCGGATGTCAACTGTCTCCTCTGTCTCCCACGGTGGCAAAACGACGACCATAGCTGCCGTCAAGGGCGCGCCGGAGACGCTCAAGACGATGTACACGACAATTCCGGATAACTACGACGAGACGTACAAATGGTACACCCGCCGAGGCAGCCGTGTTTTGGCACTTGGCATCAAGCCGATGCATGTCTCTGGTCACGAGGTAGGCGATTGTCCCTTTCGTAGAGTCGATACTCACCTGTAAGCAGGTTCAGCACCTCGCTCGTGACAAGGTCGAGACTGGTCTAACGTTCGCTGGCTTCCTGGTATTCCATTGTCCCCTGAAAGAGGACGCTGTTACATCCCTCAAAATGCTCGCAGATTCATCTCACCGCGTGAGTTTTGATATCAACTTTGGGAAGTGTGCCTAAAATGGGCCAACAGTGCATTATGATAACTGGGGACAATCCATTGACGGCAGTCCATGTAGCCAAGGATGTGGAAATTGTTGATCGTGAGACCCTCATTCTCGATGTCCGAGAAGGCGCCAAGGATCCCAAAGGTGTGCATCGTTATGCAACGCGTTGTTCTGGTACTCATCATGTTCAGATTTGGCTTGGCGTGATGTGGATGAGGCCATCATGATCGCCGTTAACCCTGACAAGCCCCTGGACAAGTCCCTTTTCGACAAATACGATATTTGCGTTACCGGTCCTGCTCTCAAGCAGTATGAAGATAAGCGTGGATGGATAGATCTGATTCAGAACACCTATGTCTATGCCCGCGTTTCCCCCACACAAAAGGAAGTGATCTTGACCACTCTCAAATCCCTCGGTTATACCACGCTCATGGCAGGCGATGGCACGAATGATGTCGGAGCGCTGAAGCACGCTCACATAGGTGTTGCATTACTAGACGGCACTGCTGACGATCTCAAGAAAATTGCGGAGCATCAACGCATTGAGCGCATCAAGAGCGTCTACGAGACTCAGCTAAAGATGTCGGCTCGCTTCAACCAGCCTCCGCCTCCTGTTCCTCCCGCCATCGTTCATCTCTACCCTGATCTTGTGGCTGCACAACAGAAGGCATCGAAAGACCTTGCGGAGGCGAGGAAGAAGAACCCTATGGAAAAGGTTTGTGCCGGACTCCATCTTTGCCGAGCACTTCATTGATGATGATATAGTTTAATCTTCAGCAAATGACTGATAAGCTTGCCGAAATGGGCGAAGACGAAGAACCTCCGAAGATCAAGCTCGGGGATGCTTCGTGCGCTGCACCTTTCACTTCGAAATTGTCCAACGTCTCTGCTAGTACGTCCCTGCCTTAGATAAAGGGTGTCAAACTGATTATTCCCTCAGTCACCAACATCATCCGTCAAGGCCGTTGCACCTTAGTGGCTACCATCCAGATGTACAAAATCCTGGCGCTGAATTGCCTGATCACCGCGTATAGTCTCAGTGTACAATACCTGGACGGAATTAAGTTCGGCGACTACCAGGTAACGATCACTGGCATGATGATGTCTGTCTGCTTCTATTGCATTTCGCGGGCTAAGGTACGATACTCGTGTTTGTTATCTCCCTCCTGTGGCTAAAAATAGCCGTGTAGCCGGTGGAGAAGCTATCCCGAGAGCGTCCTCTGGGCAACATTTTCAACTTCTATGTCCTCCTGTCTGTCCTCGGCCAGTTTGCGATCCACATTGTTGCGCTGGTGTACATAACGCAACTTTCCAAGTCCCGGGAAACACGCGGCGAGATCGACTTGGACGCCAAGTTCGAGCCCAATCTGCTCAATACGGCGATCTACCTTCTCGGTCTATCTCAGCAAGTTTCTACATTTGTGATCAACTTCCAAGGCCGGCCCTTCCGAGAGGGTATTCGTGAGAACTCTGCGCTGTTCTGGGGCTTAGCGGGGGCCAGCGCAGTTGCCTACAGCGGTGCGACTGACTTCATGCCGGAGATGAACCGATGGCTGCAGATCGTAGTCATGGATGATGACGTGAGTACGACCGCCAAGCCTTGTCTACAGATCTGACCGGAGTCTGCAGTTCAAATTCAAGCTGACGATATCGATGCTTGCCGATTTCGGCGGGTGTTTCCTGATTGAAGTGGTGACCAAGTATCTTTTCGCTGATCTTACGCCAAGACCTTTTGTGACCAAGGGTATTGAGCGGCGATTGAAGAGACGAGCGGAGGAAGAGGCGCAGGCTGAGAGCGCTGAGGTAGAAAAAAAGACTGCGTGATTGTACAATTATTGTATATCAGCATATTAGCGGTAGTCGAACACCCTTTTCGGTAATTTATTATGCAGCATAGACCCTAGAGGCGGCGGTGTCTTATACTGCGCATACATTCTGGAAATCGAAATCGGGTATGTGCGTCATGCTGCGTATACCCGTGAGGGTGCCAAGGAATTGGTGACGTCACTGCCCAATGGATGACCGGCGAGGGGAATGCGCGGTATAAATACGCCCTCTACCTTCCAACGCCACATCAGACCCCATCAGACATTCAATCCCCCCTTCATCTAACGCCATAACACTCAATATAATGGCATCCCCTCCCTCTTCCAATTCCGACGTCTTCCTCTACTTCCTCGCAATGTGAGTATCAAAACGACTCCCAGTGCAACCCTTATCTGATACTTTGCACAGCTTGCTGCCTCCCGTGGCCGTCTTCATCAAGGTATGTTTCTCTCTAACGTCATTAATTCGATATTCATACCTCATTCCTTTCTCAGAGAGGAATCACTGCTGATTTCTGGATCAACATTTGTTTGTGCATCCTCGCTTGGCTTCCAGGTGTCCTCCATGCTTGGTACGCACTCCTTAAAATCTCTCCAAGTGATAATTGACAGGATGAATGCAGGTATATTATCTCTAAGCACGCGCGTCCTGCTATGGCGTATTAGACATCTGGACCCCCTTGGAGAGGAGGGCGTTGCTTCTTGATGACATGCGACGTGCTTTGAAGACAATAGATACCTGGCATCAGGTGCGAACCGGATTCCCGACTGTACTTCATCTTCCTGATCAGGGATCTGATACCATACCATTTCTTATTTTGTTGTACCGGCCTCCTCTTCAAATCAAGCATGTATTACAGACCAAGCGACGATGCCTCCCCGCTCGATATGCGATTACCATTGTATATATGCATTGCATATGATTCTCAAAACAGCCTTGTATCCGCTACACGGTCGACTTACCCAATCTCGATACGATCGAAAACGTAATGTTGACACGCGAGTCTTCTGTACTTCGGCCGTACATAGTCAGCTGGAAGCGACGCTGCTTCTGACCGGTTGTTCGCAGACCGTTCTGAGCCAACATCTGGATCTCGGACACTGAACTCTTTTGCTACTCGCTCTCGCTCTCTCGGAGTGCTAGGCCGAACATGACGGCGGAGAAGGTAAATGCCGTCGCGTATTCCCCGTGTGACCGCTGATTAATTATCACGACAGGGAAGACAGCCGATGTATCAATTTCGGCCTCGTGGTAAAACTTGAAGGTTGCAAGACCCTGGCCAACACACACAAAGTACCACTACCCCCCCGACCCTTCGAACGATAAATACCCTCCTCGCACAATGTCCGCACTTTTTGACCCCATCCTGTCCGACAGCGGTGGAGTGACGGTCGACCCCTTGGGATCTGCTCTTACTCTGTGTTCTTCCCATAATGACTGGCCTCCCCGAGCTCACGAGGAAGAAGGATGGCGTCGTCCACGGCGGGACGCACAAGGAGGCTTCGCTAAACAGTTACGATGAGGAGGCTCTCATCGATCAGGCCGTCGAGCGCAGGATATTGATGAAGCTTGATCTTTGGATTGTGACAGTAATGACTTTGTTCTATCTTCTGAGCTTCCTGGTTCGCACTTCATTCCCATTTGGGGTAACCCCGGATCCACTAACCGTCCATTTAAGGATCGATCGAATATTGGAAACGCCCGAGTCGCAGGATTGCAAGCTGACCTGAAGCTGACCGACTTTCAGTACCAGCTGGCCATCACTTTCACCTATGGTGCGCCTTTTTGCTCTGCCCAATTCGTCATTCTGAATGTTCGTCAGTACCTTACGTGGTCGCCGAGTTGCCATCAAACTTGCTTCTGAAGATCGTCGGACCACAGATCCTCCTGCCCACCATCGTCACTATCTGGGGTGTCATTACCCTTTGTCAAGGATTTTGTCACTCCCTCGGCGCTCTCATCGCATGTCGTGTATTTCTTGGCTTCTTCGAAGGTTGCCTCCTCCCTGGCATCATGGTTTACACCGCGACGTTTACAAGCGAGCCGAGTTGCAATGGCGAATCGGTCTTATTTTCAGTGCTACCAGCCTTGCAGGTGCCTTTGGTGGTCTTCTTGCTGCCGCTATCCAGCAAATGAATGGCGACAAGGGCATCAGAGGCTGGAGTTGGATTTTCATCATTGAAGGCACTGTTACCGCTCTCATCGGGATTATCTCGTACTTTACCCTGCCAGAAAGTCCCTCCGCGGCACGCTTCCTCACAGAACAGGAGAAGACTGTTCTTCTCGCTCGGTTGAGGGCAGAGACTCGCGCAGTCGGTTATGAAGAGGAGCACTTCGACTGGAGCCAAGTTAAGCGTGCTTTGCTGCACACGCCCCAGCTCTGGATCCTCGGCTTGGGTTTGTTTGGAAATGGAATGACTCTGTTTGTATTGGCGTACTTCCTTCCATCTATTGTCGGGGCGTTCGGGTATTCGTCGACGAAGACTCAATCAATGACCGTGCCGCCGTATGCGGTCGCCTTTGTTGGTGGGTCATAGATCGTGCGATGGGAACCGGCGCTGACCTGATACGATAGTGACGATGACTGTGTCTTTCTTTTCCGATCGGTACAGAGCCCGAGGGCCAGTCATCATCGGCATGTCAGCTGTGGCCCTCATTGGCTTCGGTTTGTTCTTCGGTAAGTGCCTATGACTCCATTTATTTGGCGATGGAGCTCACAGAACTGCAGCCAACCTGAACGTTAACGTATCGTATCTTGGTGTTTTCTTCGCTGTAACGGGCGTCTACTGCACTGCGTCGTCCTTCTGCACGTGGATACCAAACAACTCTGGTCCTCATTACAAGCGGGCCTCTCTTCTTGCCATGTCTCTTATCCTAACCAATGTGGGAGGCATTGCGAGTACGTGGCTATTTCCTACGTCCGCCGCACCCAGGTACAGAGGCGGTATCATTGCCCACCTTGTATGTGCTTCCGTGCCGCTGATTTGCGGTGCCATCAACGTGGCATTTATCCATTGGGGAACGAAGAAGAAACAGGAGCAACGAGAGAAGATCCTGGCGCCTTATGAGGGTGATGAGAAGAGGGCATGGCGAGAGTTGGGGGATAATCACCCAGATTTTAAGTGGATGTTCTAACCACTTGGCCTCTACGAATACAAGTTCAAGAGGTTGTGTTGATGGACCAATGATGAATAAATGCGCATTAATATCTTGTGTATGTTGAAGAACGGCACATGATAGTCGCAACTCGATTTCAGGTGCTCGGAGACAAATATGTATATTTCAGGGACTTTGTAGCGGTGACTGCCACTCTGCCTGACTGCTTGTTCTTGCGCTTGACCACCACTTGCTCTCTTCAAAAATGCTCGGCGGTCTCAATCGTTTAGGACTTGGATTGAGAGCTCCACCTCCTAGCTATGCCAGCCATGGAATTGCCTCTGCACAGTCATCCGACAAACTGACAACACTCTTTGTCGGCTCCATTTCAGCTGGTATCGATAATGCTTTCCTTGAACAATTGTTCACTGTATGCGCATGTCATCTTACTGATCGTCCTGTGCTCACTTTTAAATAGTCATGCGGAACTCTCAGATCCTTCAAGCGATTGCTCAATGCGCAGAACAAGCCACAGGCGTTTGGGTTTGCAGAGTATGAAGAGCCTGAGGCGGTGGATCGAGCACTGCAGACACTGAACGGTCTGCAGTTGCCGAATTTGGAAGATCCTAACGGTGAGGCTAAGAAGCTGCTGGTAAAGGCGGACGACAAAACAAAGGCTTATCTGGCTGCATATGAGGCTCAGCGCATGCGTACTGAGGTGCGTGCAACCCCTTCATATCGTTCAGTATCCAACCTTACATTTCGGCATAGAGTGATGAGGAAGCCCTCATATCTGCACGAGCCTCTATCTCGCATCTCGTATCTACTATCGCACAGGCCGGCATGTCTTCGTCAAACATGCCCAACAAAAAAGACGCCCCCATCCCACCACATCTTCGTGACTTGCAAGAGGCCGACCTGCCAGAGGAGCAGCGTGGCCTGGTCATGAGCGAAATCGCCATGTTTCGTGATCGAGCAGCGAAGAAGGAGGTAGAGAAGAGGAAGCAAGCGGAGGAAGCTGCGCAAAGTGCGTCTGCCGCTGCTATTGCTATGTCACCTATAGGACCACCGACCGGTCCCGGACGTGGTTGGGGAAGAGGACAGCCCCCACCGTCTGGACCGCATCAAGGTTTCGGTACTGGTCCTCAAAGCTATAATCGACCTGTTGGTTTTGTACGTGGTGGCGATGTTGGATGGCAACAGCGTCGACCGAGTCACGGCGGGGCAAGCGAGAGCGACCTACGATCGCCGAGCAGCATAGAGAAGTCAGACTGGGAACTCGAACAAGAAAGGCTGGAGATGAGGCGACAACAAGAGGAAACTTCTTTCCGTGATGTGAGTGACATGAATATGTCGGACTTGGCTTGTATGTTTACGTTGTTCCAGCGGGAGCGCCGGTATGAGAATCGCGAACGTACGCGTATCACTCAGATTGAGCGGCAGATAGCGCGCGATACGGCATTGGAGAGCCAACGAGAGCGCGATCGAGCCGATATGTCTGTCCGATTAGAGATGTGGGATGATGATGAGAGTGACGAGTTGTTCTATACGGACCGGTGCGCCCGGACAAGTTGACTCGCATTGTATTTCGCTCACAAGCCCCGTAGAGCAGCTTGGAGATCGAAACGTGCCCAGTCCCTTGCTCGGGAACGCACGGCTGATCAGCGCAGCTGGGAAATCGAGCAACGTGAAGCTGAGCATCTTCGTTTGGAATCGGAGAAGTTCCTTGAAAGACAGATGGAGGATCTTGCCTTAATGATGGACGAGCAACGCAAGGCCGGTCTCCTTCTCGACGACATTGCGCCTCTCAAGCTGTCTATCAACGCTGCTGTGCCGAAGATTGAAGAAAAGAGGGAGACTAAGCCCGAGCCCAAAAAGTTAATGATGGAGGAAGAAGACGAAGAGGACACGAGCAAAAAGAGAAGCGGCCTTGTGAAGCTTGACTTCGACGCAATGAGCCGAGGAGGGAAACGAGTTGAGAAACTGGAGACACTGAAAGGCCGCGTTCTTGCTATGGATACCGACGAGGTGATCAAGACGAAGCTCAACTGGTTGGCCCTGAACGATGTATGCCATATTGTCATGTTTTATGATCTTTGGCTCATTGGATTGACAGGCGACGATCGATGCCAAAGTTGAGCCTTTGGCGAGACGGAAGATCACTGGCTACCTCGGCGAACTAGACGACGATGAGCTGGTCATGTTTGCAGTTGAGCATGTGAAAGATCGCAAAGGACCGACTGAGCTGGCCGAGGGTTTGGAGCCGGTACGTTGTGCGGTTGGACGTGGACATTCAATTATTTACTGGTTCTCCAGGTACTGGAAGAGGAGGCGAAGGACTTTGTGAACGATCTATGGAGGCAGCTAGTATTTGAGAGCATGGCGTACGCTGAAGGGGTCGACACCATGGACATGTTCATTGTATGAGTACCTATGTGATCCAAGGCCAGAGCGCATTGTTCCATTACGCACATTATCGTACATCAAGATACAGTCAATGGGTATCCGATCCTGAATATAAGGAAGCACAAGCAGCAACGCTCCGTTAAGCAATAACGCAGCACGAGTTTTGCTGCACGTAATTCAGAACAAAAACTGAGGAAATCATGCATGAACGCACCTTCTTCGCTGTCTTGTAGAACATCTTGCTTTGCATGCTCAGGTTGTTGGAGCGCTCGACCAAGTTATCGAGTTTCTCACCCCGTTGTAATACCGATTCTATGGTCTTATGCTGTGGTGGAGGTAACCTCTCTGGCACAGAACAGTGAACAACCGACTTACTAAAATGATCTTCGTCTCGTCCAACTCAGCTTGCACCTTCATGATGGAATCAGCTTGCCGAGGATCCTGATACTTGTCCACGTAAGCCTTGACGGTGGGGAACGAGATGCTGGATGGGTTGGCAAATGAAGACCGGGGAATTTCGGTGGCGAAATCATCCAAGACCTTCTGCAGAAGAGAGAAGGCCGGTCGAGGGGGATACTCCAGGTCGGTAATGATGAGCGCTGAGCATTCAATCAGTCCTGCGCAAGCAAGTGGGACGCCACGGACATACCAGCAAGGTTATCCGCCCCTCCTTTATTGTACACGTTGAACTTGTAGCTCTGCTCTTCAATTGACTGTCTCTGTCCTGGTGGCGTACGATCGACAACGGTCTTTGAGAAGAAGTTCAAGAACTCTTGTACGGATCCACGCTGATAGAAGGAATAGGAGGACAAGTCGGCATATGCTGCCAGCTGGGTTGAACTGCCGCCAGGAGGTGCGGTAAATATGGCAAGAGAGTAGATCCTCATGATGATAGTTCAAAGTCTAGTTTGTTAAAAGAGAAGAGATGGCGGTAAAGAGAGAATGAATGGTGTGAACGTGGTCGTGCAGTGGCAGCCTCTGTGGCGATCCACGGGTCCACGCCTCTCCCCTGACGTAAATACACGCACTTGGCTACAATCACGGTGCTGTGAATATTGGTGAGAAATATCTTATAGGTCTGATACTCTAACCTCTTCAACATCATAACGCAGCAATCTTATTCAAGCGAATGGTATCTATCACTTTTGTCAGAAGAAAACCAAACACGACTAGAAGCTGTGTAATTACACAGCACAAGGCGGCCGAGGATAAAGTGATCGAAATGATATAATTGTTAGGGTTCTTGACCAAGATTCGCGCCTGGGGGCCGCCGCCTGTGAAACTCCAACTTTTCTTCTTACCTTCTTGCTCTTCAGCGCTCTCTATGGCATCCTGTCCTTCATAGCTTCGTGCGAGTCAAAATGGCGGTCGTAATTCCCGCCTTATTGCTCGCCCTGTTCTGGGTCGTCGTCCATCTCATACACAGGCTCACTGTTCAGCGCTTTCTAACACCACTGCTGCCGAGAACTCGACCCCTAACAAGATCCTCAGGTCCTGGGTCATGCTTCGATCCAGATTACACCAGCTTCCACCTTTCTTATGTCAATCTCAAGCTTGAGACGACTGCCTTCAACGCTGCCCACGAGCGACTATCCGGCTATCTTGTGAACCATGGCTGGCTTTCCTTCGGCAAGGCTCTCTACGGCGTCGGGGCCGTTATCGGAATTGTCGGCATGTTCGCCAGCCTTTGCATTGTGGCTTGGACGGGTTTGCTCGTCATAAGCGAGACGTTTTTGGATACTTCAGTCACGCCCGGTCTGCCACCAATTGCAAGAAAAATTGCGAGCCGTGCAATAAGCGCCCTCCCTGCGTCTCTGGCACCCGATTCCCAGGCTAGTTTAGCTTTGCGGCCACTGGTATGACCCTTTCTCTGGCCTGAGGATCCCCGCTTCATCTGATCAATTGGCAGATACCTGGAGTAACAATCCCAATATCTCATTTACCTCTCATGCTCATCGCATTGTTCATTTGCCAATCATTTCACGAATTTGGACACGCCATTTCTGCCGCATTGTACGCCGCATCTCGGAAGATGTCTTCTCCTAGCTAATAATGTTCCCAGAGAAGACACGCCTTTGCATTCTGTCGGACTCGCTCTTCACGTCATTGTTCCAACAGCATTCGTTTCTCTAAAAGAGAAGCCATCCACCACACCAAGCGCAAATCTCCGGCTGGCGAGTGCCGGCGCCCTTCATAACATCTTCTTGTGGATCGCATTCTATGCCCTCGCTCATAGTGGCTTGGGAAGATTAGCTACGCCAATCGGCTGGACCGACGTTAGCAGTCTAGGGAAGGTCGTCCTGGGCTTCAATGAAGTGAGTCCATGATTATTATGAAGAGACCAAAGCTGAACAGCTCCAGGCAACCAGTCTGGATGGCTACATGCCTCGCGGTTCCCTTGTTGTACAACTAGACGATACGCCTCTAGGCCAATCGGCACGAAACGCGGGTCAGGGAGACCCATGGGAAACATTTCTTTTATCAAAAGCCCCGCAAGAGCTTCGCCGCGGCTGGTGCCTCGACTCTTCCGAGTTCGTCGGTGTGTGTTCTTCCCTACATACCATTCTCACCATCTCATGCGTTCAGGCTCCCCGACGGCATGCTGTTCGGAACCATCCACCGCCGAGCTCACATGTTTCGTGCCGATGTCGGCACCACCATCCGAGTACCAAGGACACTGTCTGTCCCCACTGTCCCTCTTCAACCGAAACAATACGACTCCACGACGTTGTGACCCTGCGGGCTGTCCAGGACAGGATCTATGTATTGTTCCGTCTGCAGAGTCGCAGTTGCTCCGCATTGCCTTCGTTGATATGGAGCGTGGCAAGGAAAGAGTGGTTGTCTGGAAAGGCCCGAGACTGGAAGTGTATCGACAAGGTATGCCTATCAATTGTAGTTCTGGCCAAACTCACGATAGTCCCTGCCTGAAGTTCGTGTCGGCACATACCTACCCCGCACACCCCTGATACCTTTTTGGCTTCCTGACCTCGTGAACCTGTTCATCTCGTAAGGACTTATATCGGAAAGATGGCGCGAATGCTGCTGATGCCCTTTTCATAGCTATAATCTGACCGTCACGATCGCACTCTATCTATTCAATCTCTTGCCATTGCCCTTATTGGACGGGGGCCAAGTTCTATCATCACTTTTGGATCTCCTGTTCGGTGCCGACCCCTCTCTAGGAGCGGACATCAACTTCAACCATGCGCCATGGCAAAGGCGGAACAGAAGGGAACGAATCGAGAGGGCTTTTCACTGGGGAGCAGGAGCCTTATGTATAACAGTGGCTTTGGCCGTTTCTGTGAAAGAGCTAACGAGATCTTGATATACCCACATGTTGAACTCCTCTTCACGCAAGCCGTAGTAAGGATTGGGAACGTCTTTCCGATAATGGCGGTACGATTGAGAAGATTACGTGGAAGTTGGAGCTATCACCGATAGGGCCGGGCGAAACGGCCATCGGAACAAAACTGAGAATAGCTGGAGTCCCGTGGGGACATGGTGTGGGGCAAAGATGGTCCGCGCGGAGTGAATGGAGCGCACATGATGGGCTCTATGCGATCGTCAAGGCCATGATGGAATATTATGCCGAAGAATTCAAGGCTCCGCAAGGGCTTCAACTTCTTTGATTCCGATCCCGCTTTGTTTTTCTTACCATTGCGGAAGACCATCTTCTGTCGGTTCCTTGGGAGTCTCTACCAGAATTGCAAAGCGCTTCAGCATGTGTACCTGGTCCAGCTTACGGCCTGGCTTCGGATCTTGCTCACCTGCTATGGAAATTGCCTTGTGCAACTTTGGCAGGAATGCCCTTGTGACGCCTGCCGGTCGTGTGCTCCCCAGTGCTTCGCGTCTTCGTTTAATCAGGTATTGCGATTGAGACGGTCTCTTCTCCGAAAGGAAACGCGTGGACGTTCCCAGTGTCTGATCTATTCGTTTGAAACGGTATAAATAACTTGCCGATGCCTACTCCCGCCTGTACTGGCTGTCTTCTGCCCGTCTCATTTGGTCTCACCAAAATGTCGGAAAAGCGTCGCACAATCGGCCTTGAGGCTAGGAGCGTAAGTGACTTTCGACTGTGAACCCAACTATTGCTCAGAGGAGGCCGTTGCAGTACTCTCCATGGATCGCCAGCAACCCATACATTGTGGGCTCTTTCGCCTGTATTGGCGGTGGATTATTCGGTCTCGACATTTCGTCGATGTCTGGCGTGCTCAACGTATGACTCGCATGCCTTGGAGACCTGGCGTAGCATTCTGAAACTCTTTGCGCAGAATCCCTACTGGCTTGACTTATTCTACAACCCCCAGGGAGACATTCAGGGGTAAGCAGGTCACCAGCGTCTTGCCTTGGTCACCGAATTGTTCTCAGTGCCATTGTGGCCTCGATGCCTGCTGGGTCCTTCGTTGGTGCCATTTCCGTCGGTTGGCTCGCGGACCTCCTAGGCCGCAAGCGTCTCATTATCATTGCTGGTATCATCTGGGTCATCGGTTCCATTCTCCAATGTGCATCTATCAACCGAGGCATGCTTGTCGTCGGTCGTATCATATCGGGTATCTCAGTCGGAATCAGCTCCACTGTTGTTCCTGTTTATCAGGCGGAGATCACTGCGCCTAGTATGTAAGTGAAGACAAATTCCCTTTTCGAAATCAGGCTAACAGAAATCAAGTCGGGGTCGCATTGTATCTCTGCAACAGTGGTCCATCACTTGGGGTATTCTGATTCAGTACTTCATCCAGTTCGGGTGCTCCTACATCGATGGAGTCGCTTCTTTCCGCATACCTTGGGGTCTTCAGATGATACCGGCTATCGTTCTCTCCGTAGGCATGCTTGCATTCCCTGAATCGCCTCGTTATTTGCTCGACAACGACCGTGGCGAAGAAGCGCTGCAAATCCTAGCAGATCTACACGGAAAGGGTAACCAGAATGATGAGCTTGTGCAACTCGAATATCACGAAATCGTCCTTCAGATTGAGATGGAGAGAAAGGAAGGTCCAAAGGCATGGAAGGACATGTTTGCCCCTGGCATTTTCCGTCGTGTGTTCCTTGGCATGACTCTCCAAATGTGGAGTCAGCTGACTGGCATGAAGTACGTAACAGTTTCTGGCTTCCGCATAACGGTATTCATTGTTCTGCAGTGTCATGATGTACTACGTGCGTGCCACAGATAACGTTATCGTAACGCTAGTCTGAGTTGTCATAGATTACCTACGTCTTTGCGGGCGCTGGTCTTACGGGTCGTCGTGCCAACCTCATTGCTGCATCGGTGCAGTATGTGCTCAACATGGTATTCACCGTCCCATCATTCTGGGCTATCGACTGGTGGGGACGTCGCCCACTTCTCCTTACGTAAGAACTACAATTCACGAAAGCTTCCCGCTAATATCGCGTTCAGGGGTACTGGCCTGATGTCATTCTTCCTGTTCCTGGTCGGCGGTCTTCAGGGTGGCTATGGAGAGATCCAATATGTGGCCGATGCTGGAAGCAGTACGCTTGTCGCCTTCCGTAACTGGGAACCTAGAACTCAATTATGGCAGATCAATGGGTCATTGTCGGGAATTCGAGCGTTACCTACGGCATCATTGTCTGCTCGTACCTGTTCGTGGTCTCCTTTTCTTTCACCATGGGTCCCGTATCCTGGACCTACCCTTCGGAGATCTTCCCGATGAAAGTTCGAGCGAAGGCTGTCTCATGGTCGACCGCTGCCAACTGGGTAAATTGCCTCCTCTCTTTCTATTTCCTGGAGACTCTGATTAATTCATGAAGGCCTTCAATTTCATGCTCGCGTTTTCGGTCCCACCGGCGTTTAACAATATTTATTGGAAGACCTATATGATTTTTGCCACTGTAAGTACCGAAGGTCGACATAGAGTGTCTAACGTCTGACCCGCCGGCCGGGAAAGTTTAATGCAGCTGCATTCATCCATATCTTTTTCATGTTCCCTGAGGTGATTTTAATTTTGCATTCAGATAACGCCATGTATTTACGTTTCCGTAGACAAAGGGACGTACTATTGAAGAGATGGAGGAGATCTTCGCGGCCGGCCACGTGTTCACCGCTTGGAACGTTGGAAATGACATCGGTCGGCACAATCTGGAAGAGATCCGTCGGGAGGTTGAAGGCCGGCTCGGGACAGGCACCGAGAAAGTAGACCCGGAACTTGAAGAAGCGCTTGCTCACCCCGCTCAGACAGTTTAGTCTTGCTTTTTGTGTATCTGGTGACGATTTATGAACTAAATGAACTGTGTTCTGTAAAATGCTACATTTGACCAGTGCAGGCCATTTAGCGAAAGGAAGAATGTGACGCTCAAAAGAAAGTACTCGAGATACTATGGAAGAGATGATATAAGCGCAAGGGCGTGTAGAGTCACCCCGGACCCCGTATGCCGATACATTCCGCGGATGAGTTTGGGCGTATCAAGGTTGGTGTTAGCAGTGGCCTCGATAGGCGTACAGATTGCCAGCTCCACTTATTATTGAACGACTATGACCACTCTCACTCCGGGGCAACGAGCTCGAATAAAGGACGCAACTTATAGACTGCTGCAGCCTTGTACGGTGTTTCTGCAGCAGCTTGTCCGGATCGATACCACCAATCCACCAGGTTGGAACTACCCCGAGTGTGCACGTCTCATTGGCGATACTCTCTCCAGCTTGGGCTACGATGTCGATTACTATGAAGTACCTGAATGCGATCTCCCGAGGCTGGCACCCCACGGGAAGGGGTTGCCCAGAGTGAATGTTATTGGCCGGCACGAGTTCGCCGCCGGTCAGGGCAAGGTGCTTCACTTCAATGGACACTACGATGTCGTGCCATGTTCAGAACCCGCAGCATGGGCTTCGCAACCTTTTGAGGCCGCAATTCGTAGATCAGCGGATGGGAAGGAGGAGATTGTGGGAAGAGGTGTGAGCGATATGAAAGGTGGAATTGCTGCGCAAGTGTTCGCTATCGAGGCATTGAAGCTTGCGGGACTACGGTTGAAGGGCACGGTCGAACATTCAGGAGTGTACGCACTTACGCTTCATTGAAAACCGCTGCCTCGGATCTGATATTCTCTTCTAGTGTGGATGAAGAGACCACTGGGATCAACAACGCCGGTATGGGCTATCTTGTTGATATCGGCGTGATCTCCCCAAAGAAACAATCGGCAATTGTCATCACTGAGCCTCTGAACACTACGAATGTCTGCTTGGGCCATCGCGGTGCTATCTGGGGACGCATCATCTTCAAGGGCGTGGAAACTCATGGAAGCACCCCTCAGCGAGGCAAGAACGCCCTCGCAATGGCAGCGAGATACATTGTTGCAGCGGAGGAGGAGATTGGGGCAAGCCTCAAGAACAAGGTCGATACGCGAGTGGTGCCGCCAGAAGCACAGACAGCATCTTTGACATTCACGATATTTAACTCTGGACATGCTACGAATCTCGTACCTGCTGTGGCTACATTGACCTTCGATCGTCGATTAGTGCCTGGAGAAACCTTGGACTTGGCAAGAGGAGAGATGCAGTCGCTTCTACGAAAGCTTTTCCACGATGACGAATGGATCTACGAGGAAACATACTCGACAGAGCCAGTCTGGGTGGGAGAAGAGGAGGAGATTGTGCAGGTGTGGAAGCGGGCCGTGCATGACGCCTGTAATGTTACGGCTGGCATCGTCTGTTCGCCGGGGAGTGATGATCAGGTCTGTTGCATACCCTCTCCCCGGAATAATTTTGACGTCATGTCTAGCGTTTCGTTGTCCACGATGCGAGGTTGAATTCATGCATTGTGTACGGGCCGGGCAACATTCGAAATGTCCATAATTTGGTAAGGAAGGATAGACCTGACCATTCCACCTGGCTTGACACCCATTGCCAGAATGAGAGTCTACCGTTAGAAGACCTGCGAACTGGAATGGAGGTCATGGCACTGGGCGCTGCGATGTATCTGGGCTTTGAGGACATACAAATACAACTCTGACACTCCATAGATTTAGATGTGCATGTAGCCGTAGCGGTTCGTAGACGTTGGTATTGTATTCAACGTAGTCACAAAGTAGGGGTTGGACAGTCGCGCACAAGCCCACTACAACAACTCGCTGGTCTTGTACCTCAGAATCAATACCAAATACTAGAAGAAGGAATGTGGAAAGAGACTCATAGACTACAACGAGGACACAAGGACAGGGACGACTCACGACGACTCCTCTGACTTCATCTCCAGATCACCTCCCACAATTTCGGGATCACTGGGCTTGATATGTAGTCCGTCAAACACTGGCACGCGATCAGACAGAGTATTGAGCGCAGATGAATATAGACTTGCCGAGGGCAACCTCCTCTAGGGTCGGACCCTTCGTCTCGGGATAAATGTAAAAGATGATGATGGTCTCGATGGCAGTCCATACGCAGTATACAAGGAAGAACTTCCAACCCAGATTCTGCATACCGATAGGATTGACAAATTGATTGAAAGCTGTACTGCCTCGGGTAGCTGTTTGAGTGATCGCAACACCCTTCGCACGCAGCGAATATGGAAAGATCTAGATACGGCATATTGAGTGTTATCCAATGAAAGAACGCTGGTGCCTACTTCGGTGACGTATATGTATGTCAACGGCATCATCAGGTTGTAGATTGGGGCGTAGACGAAGACCATCGCTACCGCAGATATGGCAGCATGAACACTCCCGGTCTCCACGTACAACGCAGCTGACATTGTGTAGGATGTGAACACAAGAGTCATCCCCGCATATGCAATGAGGTACTGTTGCCGTCTGCCAAAGAACTGCGTACAAAAGGCGCCGGTCACGCCAGTCAAGAGATTCCAGCATTGAAGACCGACGTTGATGACGTTCTGTGTGTAGGGAGAGGTGACCCCAGCAGTGCTCAAAACCTTGGCAAGATAGTATGCGAACAACCCATTGCCAGACCATTCAAGGAATAAACCAGCACAGAGAGCGATCAGGGAGCGATGCTGGTTTCCACGAGTCCGGAGTAAGTCTGCCCACGACCCCATGCTTGAGCCGTTATCACCCTTGATCATGTTCTTGATCTCGAACATCTGCGCCCTGACAAGAGCGTTGTCAGGATTACCTTCGCCGTGATAGAGGGTAAGAATCCTGAGCGCTTCTTCCTCGTGGCCATGTGCAACGAGCCAGCGTGGGCTTTCGGGGACCCACCTGAGGAGGGTTTGAGCGTATTGCTGGAAGCCGCTCAGGATATGTCACTCACCAGATGAAAGTCAGCGTGATAAAAGTGGGGATAAGTTGCAAGAGAGAGGGAATCCGCCAGCTCCACGTCGAAGACATGTTAAAACTGCCCAACGTCACTCCAGCAGCAACGATAGCACCGGCATACCAGCTCTCGCTGAATAGTCCGATACAGACGGCACGGTCATTTGGATGAACCAATTCGGCAAGGAGCTGAGAAGCTCCTCCAACGCCGAACACAATGCCGATACCAAGCAAGAGACGGGCAACGAAGAACATGGCAACTACATGGAAGCGTCAGCCTATAGCAAAGAATATCCAGGAGACACAGTTACTATGAACAGACCCGGCCTGCAAAGCAACCCCGATCAGCATGATCAGACATCCGATAATGATAGACGGTTTTCTTCCATAATGATCATTCGCGTATGGTACAGTCGGCAGGGCGATAACCGAGCCGATTGCGAAAGCGGCTGTGATGAGTCCCAAAACGGCGCCAGATGGATGGCCGAAATCTATCAAGAAATTACGATGCAAATTGAGGTTGACGGAAAGTCACTTACACCCGAGCCATACAGCAACAGACTGTAATCCGTTAGTCATGCTGCCGTCATAGCCCGCAGCCATCTCCACTCCCAGAGCTGCGGGAAGGAGAACGGAATAAAGGGCGCGGAGATTCTTCTTTTTGTACCAAAGACCATCGTGCTGAAGGACTTCCTGCACATCCGATTGTTGGATGATGCGCTCTAGACGAGGAGCATTGGCAGCAAAGGAGGCCATCGAGGGACTGACGAGTAGACGACAAAGAGCGGAAAGCAACGCGCCAATATTCCGCACGTTTGCGTGTTATATACGTACGGTTAAAAGAAGAATTCAAAGAAGATACGAAGACAAGCGCGCAACGCCTTTCCGGGACAGAAGCGCCGTCGCATCGTGAACAATCGTGGTAGATGCGTCGTTATCAGATTGTATAGCAAGTCCAACAAAGAGATAACCCATGATTCAGAGTATGCAAAAGAGGACGTAATTATCAGCTAAGATTATTGACAATCCAAGGCCGAAAGTAGATGACTCGAGAAGTGAGGGGTGGTCCTGTGGGCCGTCATCGGGAAAGCCCCGTGGCTGGCTGTGGGCGAGTCGCAGTCAATGTGGCGGCCCTGCGCGCCCTGTCATATTGCACTGCCCAAATACCTGCAACATATTCCCAGACGACCTCATCAACCATTAACCTGTCCAACCATGGATGCCCTTCGGTCTATCAGTCCATCCGTTGCATTCAAAGTTGCTAACACGTTGGCCGCTGCGTTGTTGCTGGGAGGTGGTATTAGTGCGCATAGACTTATCTCCGGCGGTTGAATTAGGATTCTGACCAAGTCCCGCAGCTCATCTAATCTATCACTCTTTCACCGTACGACAGAGTGACTCTTCAGCTTAAGCGCTCACTCATCCCGTGTTATCCAGTCGATTATCGTTGGCATCTACGCCGTGATATTTGGCATTCTTGTTGCGCTGCTCGAATGGTATCCCGTGGGCGCTGAACGGCACCACGTTCTCTACCGTCATGCATCCTTCTTCTACTCCTTCATCGGACGTGGTATTTGTGCGCACTCCCGTTTCCCGGAGATTGATTGTGCCTGACGTTGATTCAGTTTATGCGCTCTTCGGTGTGCTGCTCCTGGACCATTTCACCGTTGCCTACGTGTTTGGCGGTTTCCTCATCTTCGTCGGCATTATCTTCTTCGTTCTGCAATTCGTGCCCATCTACGACATCCCTCCGTAAGTACACTGGCTAAGTCACTTGACCCCATGTTTACTGCTTTTCAGTTCTATGCAACCTCCCAGCTCCGCCGAGGATGCACAGCCGGTGTGGAACGCTGACGCAGATGCCGTCTAAGTAACATATCCGACCGTACCAAACTTCCAGCCATTCCGAAGGCGCTTAGGACATTGCGAGCCAATACTATTATCTGCTGTGTATTTAGATAGTGCTACATGTTAATTACTATTACCAAGATCTACTCTACACCGTCACGGTCAAACTGCGCTCTCACAAAAGAACTTACGATCTCGGCGGCTGTCCGTACCTCTCTTACGACTTTCTCCCAGTTTGTCCTTTCCCCTTCTCATTCAGTCCACACCAGCTTCACCCAACAACCCCCCCACATCAATACTTCCTGTCACAGAGGCCACGGGAGGACCGGGTGTCGTAGGTAAGATCAGAACACATCCTTGCTAGCGTTCTCCATATGATGCTTTTCCTACTGGGAGTCGTGTCCTCTGAGGACAGATCCAAAATAGTCGAAGGTGTGGGCAGAAAATTGAGAAGAGCACGCAGCTCATGCATTCTCTCTAGGGACACGGGCGAGATGGTCTATCGAATGACCACGCGCAAGTAGTATTCGGTACACTATCTCGTCCGTGTCTCGAACCTTGCCTGTCCAGATGTCTCGTATCAGATCCCCCAGTAAAAGTCCTGATGTGTCGGGAAAGTTCCCTTCCTCGTATGCCCGGATGAAATCCTCATCCGTTTCATATCCTTCAACGCCTTGGAAAGGAGCTTTCCCTACAAGGATCCAATACATGACACTGCCAAGGCAGTATATATCGACTCGGGAGAACTCCTCCCAATCCAACATCGGTTGGCTGCAGAAGTCCTTGACTGTCAGTTGAGGGCCGATAGACGCTGTTCCGTGGTAGTTGCCAGGGAACGACGCTCCCTCGAAGTCGGCAAGCTTGATGTTCAGCTGCTCATCGAGGAGGATATTGTGAAGCTTGAGGTCGGCATGGATGACCTTCTGGGCGTGTATTGCCTCGATTGCACACGTCACCTGAAGGCACCACCTGATGCGTTGATTAAGGGGATGTCCGAGCCGTGCCA
>NW_024467227.1:29600-32960 GCF_000292625.1 Dacryopinax primogenitus | reverse complement strand
CTGTCAGTTGAGGGCCGATAGACGCTGTTCCGTGGTAGTTGCCAGGGAACGACGCTCCCTCGAAGTCGGCAAGCTTGATGTTCAGCTGCTCATCGAGGAGGATATTGTGAAGCTTGAGGTCGGCATGGATGACCTTCTGGGCGTGTATTGCCTCGATTGCACACGTCACCTGAAGGCACCACCTGATGCGTTGATTAAGGGGGATGTCCGAGCCGTGCCACCAAAGTAGCGGTCCATATCCCTGTGTTCCATGTAAGGAAGATACAGGGTACAAGTTTCTTTGTCGTGCCCCAATGAGCGCATGACCCACGGACATTCGGGACCAGTATCTAGTATCGCGTAGCATTTGATTTCGTCTAAAATGCCCTCGCGAGAACCTGGCGCATGGTCATGCGGCTTCTTGGCCACACACTTGCCCTCGGGGCTACAGTACGAAACGAGGAGACCGGTGCTTCCGCATCCTATAGGACGTTCAGAAACGGATGATTCAACTGATAGTTCGTTGCCAGCAGGTGGACACATTGCTAAGAAGCGATGAATTTCTGCTTCACCAGTTTCGCGAACTAATACTAACCGTACTTGTACAGCGTGATAAGGCTCCAGTTGACCACCAGCAAGAGCTCCTTGGGAAATCGGGGCAGGACCACGGTTGCGATGATGAGGATGCAGTCGGACAGACGCTCGTAGGTGGACATGCCACGTTGTCGCCCGGGCACCCAAACGTCCCACAGCGCGGCGATAGCAAAGATAAGGAGGAATTCGATGAAGAGCCACGACTCGAGGTTGTGCGCTGAGGCTCCCTCCGTAGTGGATAGCATCCTCCGAATGAGTTGTCCTTGTGTCGTTCCGAAGCCTGTGCGCAGGACCTCGGCTATACAACCGCCATCCTCAGCGGTGACTTCCCCTGGCCGTACTTGCAACACCCTCGTTCCTCCGTAAAGTACGCTATCGCTGTGCGCTCCATTGATGTCCAGCTTCTCGCTCCCATTGCATCGCTTGATGCTCTCTTTGAGCAGAGGTGTTGCGTCTCCGGATAGGAGCGCCTCATTCATGATGACTGATCCATGCAGGAGAAGAAGGTCGGCAGGAACAGCGGTATCTTCCTTGCTTCTCGCTTGCGTCTTTAAGTCAAACGATATCACATAGGTAGCATGTCCACTCACTAATGGACACTATATCGCCCGGGACTAGCTCGTCCGTATCGACTGTCCGCCACTTCTTGTCGCGATAGCATAAAATTAGGAATGGCGCAATGGGCATTATCCGGCACTCCTTCAGTGTGTCGACGCGCTGGGACAGGCGTCCACTCGCGTCGATCTGCGAGAGGCGCACCTGGAACATAACCGTGCACTCGAACACCGACAGCAGAAAAGCGGTCAATAGACTGTGGTGCCAACACTCATCCAGAGACCAAAGACCGATACAGAGCATCTGGAAGATGAAGAAAGACGCGACGCCATGTTCGGCGAAGATTTCGCCGAAGGACGGCATGGGTATATCGAACGTGTTGGGACAATAAGACTCCCGCAGAGCAGGCAGATTCGACGACGACAGTCCAATGGCGGTGAACGATGACAGCAGGGGACGAGAGTCGCATGGGTAGAGGAGCTGAGTGAAGGGCTTGCCAGCAGTGCAGATGTATGTCTCGGATTGATAGACGAATGTGTAGGTTATGGGGCTCGTGAGTGTCTTCCTGAGAGGAATGGTCATATCTTTCCCTCTGTCCTCCGTCGGTACGATCCGAATGCAATCCGCTTGGTCGAGCGATGACGCCTGTATGAAAGATCAGCGTTCGTGTCACACATGCAATGAAAAGGTGCTTACATTTACGCATGTCAGCCTCGTATTGACACCCGCGCTGCATTGAGTGATGAGAAAGATGAAGAGATGACAGGCGAGCACGATCGATCCAGCGATGAATGCCCGCTCCTGCGCCGCAAACCATTTCTCGTACTTGATGACGTAAGCATATCCGAAGATGGACCATAGAATAACGAATGGTGAGGCATATAGGTGGAGATAAAGAGGTATTCGACAGTGCAAAGTGGCTGCCCTGATTTTGGGCGACGACACTGGAACAGCAACCATGCTGTTGTGAGAGGAAAGAGAGTGAAGCGTTGAGGAAGCGCAGGTCCCCTTGACCAAATGCACTTTTTTCAGGCAAACTCCGAGACGCGTTAAAACATTGATCAAGTCCCTTGACTACATGCTATTCTTTGTTGTGTATGTAGCTAGTGTTACATGTTAATGTTTATTACCCAAATCTGCTCTACTTCATCATCTCGTCCTCCTGCACAACACCTGCTGCTCACTCAAACTGCGCTCGCATAAAGTCCCTCACCATCTCCGCCCCCATCTGTGGCTCTCTTCTTGCGATCTTTCCCCAGTCTCCGTCTTCCCCTTCCGATTCGGCCCACACCAGCTCTCCTGGCACTGTTCCGCGGAATAGGAAACCAAAAACGCCCATTCCTCTCTGTCGGGTCAAGCACAAGCGCACCGTTCCTAGTACCAACTGCACAGGCGCAAACGATATCACGCATGCTCACGCTGCCCGCGTCGAGGAACGCGGCTGTAGCGGCGTTCCTCATCGCCGCTTTTCCACATCGCGATATTTGGGGTTGGGGAAAATTCGAAGGGAGTAAGGGAGGAGAGAGTGCTTGTAGGGTGAGTTGAATGAGGTGAGTTGAATGAGGTGAGTTGAATGAGGTGAGTTGAATGAGGTGAGTTGAATGAGGTGAGTTGAATGAGGTGAGTTGAATGAGGTGAGTTGAATGAGGTGAGTTGAATGAGGTGAGTTGAATGAGCGTGCTGGTGCCCGTCCAAGCAAGAGGGATGGAGTGAGGGCAGATTTCAGCGTCTGCGCGATCGATTTCGCCTGAGTACCTGGACAAACGATCAGATTCTCTACACGGTAGTACGTGCAACTTGCTCACTTGATATACCTTCTAACGCCTTGACATTCACCTCCAAAAATGCCTCGTCCGACTTCTCCCATCCACTCCTGACATCAATCGGTCCTGTCACGCAAGCCAAGGCGATGATACTCCCTGTGCCTTCTTCGATTAGCTGAGTCTCCTATCTCTCTAATATTTCTCACCTGATCATCGCAAATGTAGTCGACCCGTCTACTCTAGATAGCTCCCCAGATCAAGCTTGGGAGGAGTATAGCGCAGGAGAAGAGGGGAAAAGGGGGAAATAGGTAAGGGTCCCCGGTTGGCTTGAATGCTGATGACGGTGACGACGGATTAGACGCTCTTGACAATCATGCGATATTTTTCTGGGGCTGATTCAGTGTGATAACAACATTTGTCCTATTCACTCGTTTTGCTGGCTTTGAATCACTCTCAAGGTTGGGGGGGG
>NW_024467227.1:1493-29549 GCF_000292625.1 Dacryopinax primogenitus | reverse complement strand
AGTGGGGGGGGGGGGGGGATGCAAGCCCAAGACCAGATCTTCTTCGATCATTCATGAACTCGGTCAGATGGAGATTACAAAGAGGCAGACTATAAAGAACTCTCATTATGCTGCAACTCTGCTCAGTGGAAGAGGCGAGAGAGAGGTTATACCAAAAAACGATCATATAGTTGCCTCACTCTTGCGTTTTCTCGCTATCTTCACGCTGAAAATTTGTTCTCCACCGCTCTCGGCAGATGCCTGGGCAAGGCTCCAAGCGGTAAGGCCAAGCACGGCCGTCGGTGAACGGGTCCGACAGAGCTCGAAGATCTGCAAAGGCATCGGTTCCCTGGCTTTGGATCTCGCATTCCAACATTCAGCCGCCGAATAAGACGACTAACGAGACATTCCAACAATAACAGCGCGGTGAAGTCCTGAGAATAATTATTCAAGAATACCCGTTGTGCAAGTGCCGAACAACACGGCCAGCAAGACGCAGCAAGGTGATATGTCAAAGAGTGAGCCAAGCAGCATCAGAGAACTTAGGGTAAGAAGCACGCCCGAGTCAGTGATATCCCCTCACAGCAAGCGAGGAAGTGTTTCCCCACCCTTTGGCTGCTTCTTTATCCCAGTTGGGGAGGAAGATCGAGCGGCGCCCGAAATAATAGCGCTTCTCCCCATCGCCGCATCACGATGCCCCTGTTTCCGCCTACAACTGACTGATAACGGGCACGGCCAGCCGATGCAAGCGTATCGCAGAGCACCACGTAATGACGAGCTGACGAGTGCGTTCTCCCTCTCTGCACTCTCCGCATACCCAAACCCGCCACGATCAGCGACGTCGAGAGCAGTGAGGATACCCAAGGCAGCCGCGGCGCTCGTCCGGTGTCGTATGTATGCTGATGCTTGCTAGCGAAGAAGCGCCCGAATGTGGAAGGGCGCCCGCTGACCCGACCACCTGGCGTAGGCTGTGCACCGGTGCTCGGCCGATGCTCGCACCGGCATGCGCTGTCATTTGGTGTGCCCGATCGGTCCTACGGTCGCCGGCGGTGAGCGGGCGGTTGCCGCAGGTGCACAATGGGTAGAACGAGTAGGATGAACGTCCGTGTGCTGGATACAACACATAGATCACAGTGCGGTGACGGCCAAGTCGGGTGAACAGTTGTGTGCTTGCAAATAGATTTGGGCGAATAGAGGAAATGAGGATTTGAAATCACCGAAGAATGAGACAATGAGATCAGCGGTCGGGAGAAAGATTCTCGTTCGCAACGACTACCGAGGTTGCTAAAGAGAGGCTCGGCGGGTTACGCCATTAGCACACGGCGAAGAAGACTTCCCGCTGGGTTCGGTGGTTCCTCAAACGTGGACTTGCCGGACCAATGATAGTGGAGAGAGAGATCACACGAAGGGAATTAATGGGAGGAAGAAGAAGGATCGGCAACCGTTTGTGCCTCCCAGGGTAACCCGGTCGTGCTGGCCGACAGAGTGCCGACGAACCCGGTCTACGGTGTACGTGGCAAGCTCTGAACCAAAGGTAGGAGACGTACGTCAACGAAGTTGTGCCAGCAGGATGCCAATATCCACGACGTGCCTTCTGGCGGCAAGGGCGGAAAGTGTTCCGACCAAAAGACGACTGTATACAAACCATAGACAACGGAACCGGGGGCTTGGAATGACGATCCTTGTGTAGGGGAAGGCAGTTCTCAGGATTACTCGGGCAGAAGCGCAGTAAGGGGAAGAACAAGGGTCGCCCCTGAGGGTTTGGACCAGTATTTCCCTAATCTGAACGTGCCGGGACGCCGGACCTGAACCTGATATTGAATGATCATATGTTAGCATTATCAATGTCAGGGTTGTAGTGACAAGCGAGTGTATACGAGAGCGGAGGGAGATTGGGTTCTCCTTTCGGGGAGATCATATGAGGAAAGAGGCCATATCGCGGGGTATTGACTGACCCGAGCTCCTGTTTGAGCAGTCGTGGAGGGGGAGGAGAACCAAGAGGGGCTGCTCCGGTCCACCGGTGTGGTCAGTCAGGGATCTTGCGGCGACGGGAGATCCTGGGGATCACGAGTGCTGTCTGTACTCGACCCGTTTGGGGGGTTTACGCAATGATACGAGGGGTGCGTTAGTGTATGATTACGTCCCGGGTCAGATTTCGGGTTGGAAGTGAATAGGATGAGAGCACATGGTACCGAGTTGATGGCGTCGGTTGGAAATCCGACGCTTCCTGAAGCAGGAGAATGCGGGGATAGGCTTGCTGGGTTTGTTACGTGCGTGCCGGATGGGTTCCGGATTGGTTTATTGTTTTGAGGTAATTTGGGTGATGAGACGCGTTGCTTGATCCGGAGGCAGGAGGCTGGCGACGGTCGTCAGCGTCAGTCATGAGAAACATCGGACTGAGGCGCTTGTTAATAGGTGAACACTATTCGTTAGACAGTCCAGGGGGGGTTAGATTAAGGGAATGGAAGGATGAGAGAAATTCCCGATGCGCCCGTTCAGTGATGGTTGCTGTGAACAACGGACGGGATGAGGTGTCCTGTGCGCCTGTCGCGCATGTGCAGGGTATGCGGTCATCGCTGTGCCAATTGACACGGACGAAGAGTGGAGCCTCCGAACGGAAGTGATATCTGCCGATGAAGGCAACCATAGCTGGTAATGGGTGATATTCTGTGACTTGGTGAATACACAATTATCGCATTAATGAGGTGACGTGGTGTGGTGTTGAGGTGAGCAGAGAAGAGATGATATGGGTGCGATGGGTTCGGAGATGATGATGTCAGTGGTGAGAAGATGCGGTGTATTCCGGGGCGCTTGCAATCCCGATGTGTGTGCGGTGATGAGCGGTGTTTATTGTATATTCCCATGGAATAATCAACCATTATTATTGTAACCATCTGTCCAAAACTTGCGGGGTGTGTCTAGGATGGTGCATACGCATATGGGGGGATAGGGCGAATACGGGGAGATGTTCAGGGGTACGGGTGTGCTGCATGTGGATTGACCAATAAGGGAAGAGATTAGCGAGAGTCGGAGAATGAAAAAGTTTATGTTTTGATTCCCAGTAGAATGCCTCCGTGTAATGCCCTTAAATATTTGTATCCGTGTAGGTCAATTCCGTGTGGGCGCGTCTTTATGGATCATCCCACTCTTCTCATCCCTTCTCTCACCTTCACCACCCTCTTCTCTTCAGCCGCATCTCTTCCTTCCCTATATTAACTCAAGGGGTTCATCCCCCCTTGGACTTCTCCTCCTTCTCGACATCTCCCTCCATCCTCTCGCACCGACCACCATCTCCCTCCTCGCCATCCCCCCCCGCAAGAAGCGCAACCTACAACAGCAGTGAACGCCTCTCCCTCTCCCATCATTCCCCTCCAACTCCCTCAAGTTCACGATGCTCATCAGCTGTAGTAGTCAATAACTATCGGCGTCTTCGTCGTTAGACGCAGCTACGGCTACTACCTCAGGATATTCAGCTTCTCAGGCTTACTCCTACTTTGTCCATTCCCCCTCTACAACCTCCCATTCTCCGTGGAACATACCCGCTCTGGGACCATATCCCAAAGCACCACCCCGGATTTCTATAGCCTATACGTCAAGTGAAACGACGACCCCGAACCACGATCAAGAAATGTCACAGTCTGCCCTTTCCCCCCATCACAGGTACCACCACCCGCCTATGGCGGGTCTGCGTCCCTGCCTCAAGCCTGCTACTCCCTCCCCAGTCGCATCAATGCCTTCTTCTCCCTGCTCTACTCCCGGACTGCACCAGCGCGTCGTGCACTTTCCCGCTCCTGCAAATCTGCATCGCGTTCACCCAGCCCACAGCGGCCTGGAATACGATCGTACCCCTATTGCGCCACCATCCGAGTCCGAACGGGCCTGTGCAATGCCCGCACGAGGCTGTCCAGGGAAGACCTACGAATCTGCGGCGATAGACGGTCGTTTTGTTCGCCCTTCAGCCTCTGCCCTCCAGGGAGCGCCACCTCCGCTCACCTTCTCTGGTTCCAGCAGCGAGGAGAGCGACGAGGCTTATTCATACATGCATGAACACGACCCGGTACCCGCATACACCTTCAGCGCGTCTCCGCGTCCGCTCGAAATGCAATTCCTTCCCCATGCGCCATCCAAGCGCCGGTCCAACAGCCCCGCACGTACGGAAGAGGACCGCAGGAAGGAGTTACCGAAGAAGAGAGTTGCATGCAAAGCCCCGGGTGCGCAGTGGTGTGAATGGAACGCAGACGACGACGGTGGCTGCCTCGGTGGTTTCTAACGCGTCCCCTGTTTTGTCCTCAAAATTGCTGGCGAAGGACCTTGCACGCGACCTTACGACATCGACCCCCTTCCCGGCTCATTGTTTGCTGTTGTTTGTTGTCCTGTCGGCGGCGGCTCTCTCCCTATATCATATTTCCCTCTCGTGGCTTCCCCGTTGCACTTTCATCTGAACTCTCTGTATCCCCAGCGTCATGTCCCTCATCGTTCACATCCCACGCATGCTAAGGACCACGGTCCTCATTACCCGCGTGTGGAGCCCTTGCCCTTAGAGGTGCTCCATACGCACCAGTCGCATTCTTTCACCTATGGCTGTATAGCTCGATAGTTGAACCAATTATATCAGTTACTACTACTTTCGTGTGCAGTCCCAAATGGGCTGATGCGCTGCAGCAATCTGGGGTGTTGGGTATATAGAGCATGAACAACAGATGGGTGTGTCGAAGCGCACCGGCACGGACCGCCTAAAGGTCAAGCGACCTGACCCGAAAACAGCAAGCGCTGTCAAAAAGTGTAATTCTTTCTCACACACTCAACTCTCTTTATGCTTTGTTGTCCTTATGCTGAGCGGTTGCGGTTACTAATCTGAAATTTTGTCCAGTCCCGAGGAATGCGGAACTAGTCAGCCGCCTGTTGCAGTTACTATGCGAGCGTAATGGATCAGACTGCGCAGGATAGTGTAATCGGGAGAGTCGTGCGAGTCCGGCCCTGAAGAGGGCTGTACTGCCAGCCACCCTGGTCTGTGCGTGCAACACATCGGCCCATCGGCCGTGTCGAGACTCGCTTCCCAACAGAGGGAGATAGTCCGCAATTCCGGCGCACGGACCACTTCAACTTAAAAAGTGGCAGTGCCCTTCTGCCTCCGTGTAGCATTTGACTCCGTCGAGTTGCCATCTTTGGCCACCACCAGTGCATCACGCGAAAAAAGTGCAAGCGTGCACCAAAGTCTCTAACGCCCGTCGTTCTGCGCTATTTTCCCTTTTCTCTTGGGCTTCGAGGGACTCTTGTGCGCTATTTTGACAACGAGGAGGGGAAGAAGGAGATAACAGGAGATTAGGAACGATAGAACGAAAGAAAGAAAAGATATGGACCCGTCAAAGTTGGCAAAGTTGCAGGCGGCAGCGGCCAGTAACAGGATCGGTGCGTGACTTTGCATTGGAGAAGGGGATGATGCTGATGGGAATCTTGGCTTGGTTTTGATTTGGTGTTGGTTGGGTTCTGACTCTGTGGATGGATGGTTTTTGGGCGCTTGTGTGATGCTACAATGTTGCGATGTTGGATGTTGGGTTGGGATACGATTACGATTATCGACGCACGTGATCCCTTCTACCTCCTTTCTATGACATCCAGGTGGCAAGGGCACCGTCCGACGCAAGGTCGTGCGCAAGCCGGGAAAGAACTCGGCTCAAGACGACAAGAAGCTCCAGGGTGCACTCAAGAAACTCGGTGTGCAGCCTATTGCCGGTGTCGAGGAGGTAAACATGTTCAAGGAGGATGGGAACGTCCTCCATTTCTCTGCTCCAAAAGGTGCGTTCGGGCTGTATTACGCGGTGCGAGCGATAGCTGATTTGATGTGATTCACGTAGTCCACGCCGCCGTCCCGGCTAACACGTTCGCCATCTACGGCGTTGGGCAAACAAAAGAGCTTACCGAGCTCGTGCCCGGGATTCTTAACCAACTGGGACCCGACTCCCTCGCCAGCCTGCGCAAGCTCGCCGAGTCTTATCAGCAGATCCAGGCGCAGCAGGCTGCGGGCGCGAAGGATAAGGAGGAAGACGATGATGATGTACCTGATTTGGTGGAGAATTTCGATGTGGAGGAGGATAAGCCCCAGCTGGAGGAGCTCGAGTAGGCTGCACTGGGCGGCGGTGGCTGCAAGCGTTGGCAAGGTCGGTCAGAGTGACCATCCCCACGCCCTCGTTGTACCGCTGGTGTTCAGGCAATAACCGTGCTCTGTCGGGGTGCTCCCCAATGTTATCCATGCATGTGTAATACGACCGTTGTCAGGTGTCGATTCAGCTCGGTGTGCCCGTTTGTTTGTGAGGATTTCCCTGCTCAAGTCCCACACACATATCGTATCGGCGGAAATTGTAAGTCTTAGTGCATTCAATCTTTCCGTACGCTTCTGATAAAAGATTTTCGAAGAATTCAAGTAGCGCATGTTACAAGTGTCAAATCCGAAGCGAAGCTTTCGAAACATGAAGAACCTGCAACCTCTTCCTGCCCGACTTCAACGGTATCACGTGAGTAAATCGTTCGCGAATTCGTCGGCATCCGTTGCCCTCCCTGTGCTACTGACTCTCTGTCCACCGTTGACGCTGGGGGATGCCGACCAGGGATAGCACAGCTCGAAGGTGCGATGAGCATTGTCGGATTTGAGGCTGTTATCACACTATCCGGTATTCTCCCAATTGATGACTCACGGAACCGCAGTTTTAATTCTCGTCCATGAGGCAGCTGCACATGCACAAGGGGCCAAAACACTGCGAGACGATCGGCGAAGGGGACAAGACTGAATTGTCGATCGACCCTTACAAAGTGGTCCGATCGCCGAAACCAGTTGAATTCCACCTCCAAACCTGATTCATACAGACAGAAGCCTTCTTGTATTAAGCACTCGGTAAATTATAATCCGCATACAATACTGTATCCTGAGAATGGTGGTATGCGTTGTTTCAAGGAGCTCCAACAGTTGCTATAATGACATTGCCCACACCACCGCCGAGCTCGCGATCGAATCTGTACAATATCTCGTCTCTCGGACTACCATGGTATGTTCTATCCCTGGCGTGAGGTCTTGGTGTGACAGGGGGCATGAATGACAGACCTTCCCATCCCATGATACGAATCTTCCGCACATACTAGCAACACTGGCCGAGAATACGATATTCTATTGGGTGACATAAATCAGCGGGTGGGCACTTCCGATGCATGTCAAGCTGACCTGTAAAATACCTTGTGCGCTTTGATCAGATGTTATGTACGGTGCTTGGGGTTGGCGAGGGTCAGGTCGCACTTCCTTCGTTACGACACCTGGGTGGACGGCGATGAACTTGACAATGTTATCCTTCACCTGCTTCTGGAAGATGGTCGTGGCTGAATGCCACAATTGAGTTATGTGATCGGCGAAGGTATGCAGTCGCGTACCCATATTTAGACCGGCCTTGCTGACGGAATATGCGACTTGTCGTCCAGGGTTCATCTCCATGCTGGCCAGTATGGAGGAAATGTTGATCACCAAGCCTCCCGCTCTTTCAAGCAAGGGGAGAAATGATTGTATGAGAAGTATTGGCCCCAATGTGTTGGTCTTGAACGCTTGTATGAAGTCACCTGGGGGCACGTATGCTGCTGGACTCATCGTTTCTGGTGTAAACCCGGCATTGTTGATAAGCACGGATAATGATTTTGCGCGTGAGGATACTATCCGTGCAGCATTCTGAGGGGGGAATGTCAACGACTCAGCGAGCAACTTGCGGTTCCGAACAGACCTGAATGCTCCCATCGTCATCCATATCCAGAGGTATTACGATAACACGCTTATCGCTTTGCGCAATCGTCCGCAGTTCGGTCGCAGTAGCAATATTCCGAACACCAGCAAATATGAGCATTGTTGTGTCACAGGCAAGAAGAGCTTTCACAAAGGACATTCCAATACCGCGCCCAGCGCCGGTAATCAGATACGTCAGAGACATGCTGCCCGGAGAATGGGAGAAAAGGAGCGGGGGTTAAGGGGTGGGACGTTACCTGGGCATATCGTGACTACCGCCACCTTTAAGTAAGGGGACAACGCTATATCGAATTGCTGGGACATGCAGCAAAAACTCAGAAGCCGAAGGGCGCTAATCAGTTACGGTCCTTACTCGGCTCGCCGTCCGGGTGTGGGCACTTGTACAGGGCCGACTCCAACTGACCAATCGCCGGCTGCAAGCCATATAGTCCCCGAACGCGAAACTGTACCGTTTCACATGGAAGGGTCTTTTAACCGGACAGAATTGCAATAAATTGCATGATTGTCATGGTGCCAGTGTAATGCCATACTTAGCATATTTTGGTGTAGTAACATAGTAACCCCAAAATATCAAAACCTCTCATGCCTTCGCATCACCGGTGATCACGGCCATGGTTGTGCCAGCAGCCTTTGCCCGCTTGCGCATCATCTCTGTTGACTTGGCACCGCGGAGACCACCGCCCCAATGCCTACGCTGGTCCTCGTACTTATCAGTGAAGTTCGCCTTAGCGGCTGAGACCAGGGTAGCGAACTCCTTCTGATCCTCGCTCCGAACCTCCTCAATGACAACGACAGCGGCGGTCTTCTTGTGAACGAGGGTGCCGAGACGGGACTTCTCCTTCACGATGACGTAGGGGACACCCATCTTGCGGCAGAGAGCGGGGAGGAAGACGACGAGTTCAATAGGGTCGACATTGTCGGCAATGACAACGAGAGATGCCTTCTTGGCCTCGATGAGGGCAACGCAGTGGTTCAGACCGTACTTGAGGAAGAGGGGCTTCTTGTCGGCAGACTGCATTACATTAGGCATAAAGTAACAGGCAGCAGCGTAATTGAACACACCTTCTCTTCCTTCTTTCCAGCAGCAGCATCCTCAGCAAGTTTCAGCAGGCGGGCAGCCTTCTCGATCTTGCTCTCCGGGCGGTACTTGTGCATCAGCTTGAAGAGTTGAGTAGCGGTGTTCTTATCGAGCGTGTGGGCGAACTGAGCAATTGCGGGGGGAACCTTCAAGCGTTGGTGAAGGATAACCTTCTGGCGCTGGAGGCGAACATATTCGGGCCACTTGACGAAACGGGTAAGGTCGCGGGTGGGTTGGATGTCCTGACCTGCAATAGTGTTAGCATCACAAATAGGCGGGTACGGGTAACAATGACGCACCGATACCAAAGTTCTTCGGGCGGGATTCAAAGAGAGGGTTCTTCTGGGCCTTGACCGGCTTGCCACCCTTGGGGTAGGGAGCAGCGGCGGGCTTCTTGCCGGAACCGGGTTTGTTGGCCTTAGGCTGGTCATTGAGAAAACAAAGCAAAGTCAGCGCCTGGTGCAAAAGTCTTCAAGAGGGGAAGGGCCCGCTCGGGAGACAATGCAAGACGAGAGGAGATGCTCTGCACTCTAGCGCCATGCACCTTGCGGTACATGGCCCAGCAGTATCATGATAGCTTCATCGCGATGGCTCTTAAACGCAAATCTTCACTCGATGGCAAAGACGTTGCAGAGACCGTCGCTCCGCGCAAACTTTAAGCAGTCGACAGTAGTTGTCAAAGCATTACTCCTCGCCAAAAAGGCAACCAGCGAGCCCAAAGAGAGCTCTTACCATTTTGAAGGGTATGGGAGAAAGTAAAAGTCGAAAGTGTCGGTAAGAGGAGATCAACGACGAGCAGGCAAGTCGAGAGGACGACGACCAAGTCGACCAAGTCGAAACGGAAGCAAATCGTTCGTCGATGGTCTGTGCGTGAGGGCCTCACGTGAATTGCGGAGGCATCTGGGACGAATAAAAAGCATGCACATGACCAACGCGACGACGCGTCCTTCATTTGCCCCGTTACGTTACGTTGGTACTGAGTGTCTGCTTATCCATCAACGAACTGCGTGTATCGTCCTATTATGCCAGCCAAGGCGCGTGGTCTGAGCTGAATACTCATACTTCTCTGGGATTATATCTCTGTACAGCGTCTTGTCTCCCCTCAGCTCGGTGTGTGGGCTCATCTAGCTGGAGCACGCAAGAAGAGGCGGATCGCCGCCAAACACCTTGAAGAGCAGGCTGCCGCCAGCGATTTAGAAGCAGAGAAACTGGACGCGCCAATCAAGCCTAACCCCAAGCAATACGTGGGGTGTACGTCTCTCCGTGCAGCATATATGCGCTGACTTTAGGAAGACTCTTGCCTCCCACAGCCGACCGGGTCGGTTTGCATTAGCTCTACATGCTGCTTCTCATCCTGAAGACGACAAAGTGGCTTCTGGCATGGCACTTGCTTGTATCTATGGTACCGGATGGTTGACTGGCATCTGGAACAGGATCCCATTCTCCCATTGATCCTGTCATGCTTCCTCCTTCTCCTGATTCTGATCACCCTGCCGTCGATACGTCTGATGAGTATGAGTATTCTGAGGGCAGCGATGGCACTGTGAATGAGCTTAAAGGATGGGAAGAGCTAGACTCAACCCCAAAGCTACTGGGGTCAACAAGTTCGCAGTCTGAGCCCAATGAACGTTCACAAGCCGACCTCAAGCAACGCTGGGAAGGAGGTATTAGGGTCGAGACATTCATTGGAGGGGAAGGAGAATTGCGGACTGTATATGTATGTATTCAGGAGCATAGGAGTTTGTATGTACACTGATACACTCTTTTCAGGGATGTCGTTCAGTCGAAGAGGCCGAGAAGTCAATCAAGGTGGCAGAGCTGCTGTCACCCTTGACTCTCTCTCTGATCTGCTCCAGGATTGGCCGAAGCCGGATAAGAAACGCATATACAATGCCCGTGTCTTTGTCGTTGAGCACGATGAGAAGACGAACCAGTTCTCGGAGAGCATGGTCGGCATTGTCTTTCCCTCAAGGTTTGGGCGCACGCCAAGTGGATCAAAGCTATATGTGTATCCGCCTGAAGATCGTGCTGCAGAAGAGGTTGCGTGGCGAGAATTGCTAGAATGACTCATTATGGAAAGAAAATGCCCAAAGGTGGAAAGAATACCTTGAGACGCCCGTTCACTGGTGTCGGTATAGCAAACCATAACCTGTACCGACTGAGGAAAATAAAGTTAATCATACGTCACACATTGCGTCATCTGCTGGTCAAAATTCGTATAAGTATCAAGCGGGAAAACATCCTCATACAGGTCTTTTTCCCTTCTTCCCACCGCCTACATCACTAGCAGCCATGCCCTCCACGGTCAGCTTACCATTACTTCACTTCTCATACAATTCCTGACGAACTTTGTAGAAGCGCCTTCTCTCTGACTCCGAACCGCATACCGAGCATGCGCCCTCCCAGGCGAAAAAGCCTCGCGTGTCGAGCGAAGTGGCGGAGCACATTGTAACCTAAATCCCCGTACACGGCATATATGCGCCTTTCGTGACATGTTGCAGGTCGATCAAGCGAAGCAGGGACACGCGAAGCGCACTAGCACTAAGGACCGCAATGCTTTAGCGGAAATTACCAATGAGGGCGCGACTGTCAAAGGCACGCCAGCTGAATCTGAGCCACCACGACCTGTTTGACATACGGCATACACAGATGCTCAAGTCGTGGAAGCTCCGCCTATCAAGAACGCCGTTGCCGTGCCTGAACAGGCAGCAAAAGGACCTAATGACAAGTCTGAGCCTGCACCTCAGAAGGTCCGTATTCAGTATCGTATCGGGAAAGAGCTTTATGGGAGCTGTGGAGCAGGAGACTCGCCAAGAGAGCTTTGAGCAAAGGCACCTCCGGATGGCCTGGGAAACGAACGGGGTGGTTCTAGACTGCACTATGGGCATGGATGGACCACTCCGTTCGTTGCGGGTACGTTGATCGGTATTCGTGCAAGAGCGCAAGTGACATGTCGACAATAGGGTATTCGTTCTGTCGAAGCAGCCCAGCAGGTCGTCAAGGCGGGTCTCCACTCTGCCCAGTCTTCGGTAGCTTTCTGATGCCATCCAGGAGTGGCCTCGCTTGGACAAAGCTCAGATTCTGAATTGCCTTGTCCTCACCATCCATCAGGATCCCGTTACTTCGCTCTTTAGGGAAGAGTTTGTGGGCTGGGTCGTCCCCCGCAAGGGCGCCCGTGGCACGAGAGGTGCCACATTGGACGTGACACCTCTGGATAAAAGAGCTATGATGGGAGCGCGCTGGAAAGCTTACGTCGAGCGCGATCGATTGTAACCACGACCCAGTCGATCGAGCTTCAACAGGTTGATGCACTTTGTAACACTTAGCCACGCGATGACCCGGAAGAACCGAATGAATATTACTGCCTCAGTATCGTATGTGCATCCACGTCTATGCAAGCAAGGTCATTCTCAAGGTGGATTGTCTATCAATCCCGTTTCGGCGGTTCCCCATGTATGACCTGCTCGCCGGCCATGGGCATCGGTTCTCCGGTACCCGCTCTATGATGAGGCTTCTCCTCCATTCCAACCGAAGGTTTGGTGTGCACGCCTAGAAGATGTTTCACATCTCCGTTGGCTAGTACTTGAGCGTACTTGGGTTCGATGTAGAGTGCACTGTCGACCAGTCAACAAAGGGCATGGACGTCAGATATGGAACGTACCTCGACTCAGCGAGCAGCTTCCCATCAAGGTCGTATATGCACCCAGAAACAGTCGCCTTCCTCCCTTTCACCGTGTCCAGTTTGGTCTCGATGAGGATGAACTGACTAGGCGTGAGCTCATGCAAGAACAAAAGGCGGAGATGGGATCACCTGGTCGGCCATCACTGGTGCGCGGTAGTTGACCGTCAACGTGGCCGTCACACCCAGATGTGATGGGAGGTTAAGGAAAGCCTGTTGAGCAAGAATAAGTCATCTTCACAGCAAAGAAGACATAATACGCACCTGTCTCGCCAGCGCCTCATCTAACAACGTCGCCGTCAAACCTCCATGTACGATCCCATCATGTCCACACACACCCCTCCCCACATGGATGAACACCTTTGCCTCCGACTCATCCCTCTTCGCAAACACGAGCGGGGGGATCGCCAGCCTTCCCGCACCTCGCAGAGCTCCCGCGGTGAGGGAGTTGACTGCTCTCTCCCGCGGATAGGTAGCGTACGGCCGTGCTTCGTAGTACTCCGCATCCGGACCGTCAGTCTTCTTGCTCAGCTCGAGGACTTGGGGAAGGGACATGAGCTGCTTCTCGAGTCTCTGGACTTGGGCGAGCGCTTCGGGAGAATCTGGAGGTGGGGGAGCGGCTGCGGGTCGAGGGGATATGAGCCTGATCACCGAAGGAGGGAAGGCACTTCCTAGACCATAGGCGCCTAAGCAAATAAATGCACCGGCAGCTTAGAGCAATGAGATTTCAAGTTATGAAAGGGGATCTGAAATATACGCTCACCAAATGTCCAGAACCCCGCACGCGCGCGGCGGCGAGTCGTCCTGTCAGCCTCAAGCCGCCTCTCAACCTCAGCTTGGAACTGTTTGCCCGCTCCGCCAACATTGGCCATCAACCTCGTCTGTCTATTGAGGCATGTTCTCACCGGCGAGGAGAGGTAGCGCACGCCTCCTCGAATGGGGAACATGGTGGTCGTTGGGGAAAGGATGGTGCAAGCGTCGGTGTCCCGTGTCAGGGATTGCGGCCAAGACCGGTTATCACCAATATTTTAGCTGAGGTAAGCAACTCTTTTCCCGCCGGAGCCGATTCGTCCCGTCCAACGCGTTCACACTCTCATCGAAATCGAAGTCGGCATCCCCAACACCAGCGACAGTGCCAACGATGTTCCGCACATTACTCTCAACAACGCGACACTTTGGCTCTCTCCGATCCTTCCTCCGCCCCTCCCCGCTCTTCCGCCTCCAACCCCCGATCTTCCTGCATGATCATGCGCACGAGCAACCGCAGATGCTCCTCGCACGCGGTATGAAAGTCCGGTCGGCGATGAAGCTGTTTTGCGAAGGATGTAGGATGGTCAAGAGGAAGGGGAGGATATATGTCATTTGTAGCAAGGACCCGAAGCACAAGCAGGTGAGTTTCGTCTAGGAGGCATCGGTTTGGACGAAGCTGAATTTGTGTGCAGCGTCAAGGTTGAAGCTATCAACAAACTATCTTGGATAACCGAAAGAGGGCGTCCATATGTTCATGTGATGGAAATGAGATGTGTCCCTGTTAACATTATCTGAAGATGACACGTCTGGATGGGGAGGGCACTTCGTTGAGGCGGAACTTGGGGAAAAGAGGCATGGTACCGAGAGAATCATGCCACAATTGTATAATTAATTCAGTTGATGTTCACATTATGCATCGGAGTATGCTCTCTGCTCAAAGGAAAGCGAATCTCAGTAATGCATCGAGGTCTTGGCAGCATTTTCTTACATCTTTTGTCACGGGGTGATCAATTTGTGCTTTGATAATGAACGGGACCTTTTCTTCCATTTTGAACGCAACCCTCAGTCCACTCACTCTTGGTTGTCTTCCAACTATCATGTCTACACGCCCCTCTGACAGAGAGCGAGATAATGACCGAAGCTGGTACAGAGATGGTAAACGATACGACGACAAGGATGTCACACGCCTGAAACGAGAGGACGGACATGACACGGACCGAGGTGAGCAGCAAAACAACCCAATCGTGCGATTGTGTGCCTGACTCTTGTGCTGGCTTCTACTCCACTTCGCCATGAACTGATATTCGATGGATACTAAACGTTCATGCTAAGCAGTGACTGGCTCTCAAAGCCGCCGTGCGGATGACGAAGCCCGGAGTACACAGTACGAGAAGGCGTCACGGTCAAACGACGATAATCAGTCTAGTCGTGACGGGAATTCTCGGTATCGCCGCTCTCAAAGAGACGACGAGCGCTTCACGAGCGTTTCTTTATCGAGGGGAGATAAAACAGAGAAATGGGGGCACGATCAGTACGAGCGCGACATGTACCAAGAGGTGCGTCTACAACTTCATAGCTTTGGCCGTTGCTCACGGGGGAAGTATATGCGCTACATTCACGTCCGCTAAACACGAATTTCGGATTTGCAGTCGCGTCGTTCTCTTGCGGCGGTCTCTCATGGCCGTTCAAGCCTAACTATCGAGACGAAGGAAGAGTCAAATTGGTCAGTTAGGCGATCTACGACACCGGGATATAAAGACTCGAAGCGCACGCGCGCTGACACACCAGAGTATGATTATCGCGATCGGAAAGACAAGGTGCTCGATCGCCCGCATACGGTCAGCATCCCTAAGCCGTCAATAGTTCATTCTTCTGATGTTGTAAGGTCTGAACGACTGGGCTGTTCAACCATTCACAGCGGACGCGTGCTATCAGTCCCTCACCACCACCTACGCGCTCCTCCGGGGTGCGCTCGCATGACGACTATGATCGCACGAAACGACGTTCCCGCTCACCACGTCGTCGTGACGACTCTCCTGAGGCACGGTCGCGCAGACGTCGTGATGATAGCGACTCGGAGGACTCTGACAGCTCGGACCCAGAGTACGAGAGACGTCCCAAGTCTTCCGGTGGAAACAAGGATAGCAAGAGAGATAGGGAGCGCCGGAAGGAGAGAGAAAGAGAGAAGAGGAAGGAGAAGAAGAAGGCGAGAAAAGAATCGGACAAGGATGAGAGACGCAGCGTCCTGACGGGCAAGAAGGTGCAGAGTCATCATTGATTTGAATGTGATCCTTGACTCACACTTCTCGTAGATCAAGCTCAAGGTGCACAAGGATGCTGAGGATGTCGAGCGCGACAAGAGACGAGAGAATCTGTTGCAGTTCCTTAATTCGGCGTATGACTGACGTGGTAACTCGGCGGCAGGTTGTATCCAATGTGATGAGTCGCCTATGTCCATATGACTTGCTAATCTATACGGGTAACGTAAACCGGTACCACATCTGTTAATCTTTTTTCTTCGATTGACGGGGTGCCCATGCATTGACATCTGGAGTCATACAACGACAGTGACTGGGTGCCGAGCGACCGCGTCGACCCTGGCGCCACATGGGCTGTTCGTCTTGGCGGTAAACATCGAACTCCTATATAACCAACCAGCTTAGTGGTGCATTTCTTCACTACAGCTATACCCTTCTAATGGCAACCGGATTGTCTAATCTGTTCTATGACTCTGGTGTATATGGCGCCGCTTTGGGTGCGTTCGTCTTATGGCGCGTTCTTGTGAACCCTCGGAGAGTCAAACCGGTTGGTACCTATGCTGCAAAACCTGCAGCCACCTGTTCTAAAAGGCGAACTGTTCATCGGATTAGGATGTTCCCGTCGTTGGCAGTCGAGTTCTCTTTGGCTGGGTGACTGCTGTTAAATCGATACTCGGCAGCAAGCAATTACTGGAGGAAGGTTATCGGAAGGTCAGGCCCTCACCCAGTGGCTTGGTGTTGCCCTAACGCGAATACCTCAGTATAAGGACCGCACCTTTGAGTTTCCTGGATTCTTTGCTCCGACGTACGTTGTCTCCAGCCCGGAACTGATAACGGAAGTCCGTCGAGCTTCGGACAAAGACCTCTCTTTCTGGACGGAGCTTGTGGAGGTACGATTACACTTCTTGTGCGCGCAACATTGGTAAAATTCTTCATATGATAGGCACATGGGATGCGCTATACATTCACTGAAAACATGGCAGACGACTCTTGGCATTTCGCACTCCTACACAGGACGCTGTCATCATCCCACGTAGACGCCCTATTTCCGGACGTTATCGATGAGATGAGATACGCGTTCGACAAGGTATTCGCAGTGCCGGAAAGCGGAGGTAAGTTGCCTCGCATTCCAGAGGTTTCTCTGTATGAGGAACGGATTCTTCAGGAAAGAGCATCAAGTTTTACGATTCGATTCTGGAGCTTGTGGTCCGTATCAACAACAGGATGCTCGTTGGGCTTCCATTATGTGAGAGGGTTTGACCTAGGTATGGATGATAACGGCGTTGATTCTGTCCAGGTCGAAGTGACGACTACACGAAGTACAGCTGCACCTTCTTGAAAAGAACTGCAACATCAGCATTCTATCTCTCCATGCTGCCTGAGCGGCTGAGAGCGTACGTACCTGCTTCTATCAGATCATGGGCATGGATTGATTCCTTGGACAGTCCTGTGGTTTGGCTGTTTGGAATGAGGAAGCCAATCAACGAAGGAGGAAGATACCTTGCTCCTGTCATCGATGAGCGCCGGAAAGCGGGACAGGAGGAAGAAAACCCTGTCTGTCTGCCTCCTTCTTTCAGGACAATGAGTCTAACATCAGAATGCACGATAGAACGATTTCCTACAAGCCATGATCGACAACGCTCCACCAAATTGTCAAGATGCACAAGAGCTCGCTGTACGATTGGTGTCCACGAACCTCGCGAGTACGCACACCACCGCGTTGCCATTTACCAGGGTATTCTATGATCTGCTCGCACATCCGGAATGCCTTGAACCCCTCCGAGAAGAAGCCAAGTCCGCTATCGTGGACTACGGATGGACAAGTGAAGGCATAAGAGCAATGGTCAAATTGGACAGCTTCTTCAAGGAGTCGATGAGGTACCGGGGCATCCAACTAAGTGAGCAAATGTTTTCCTCTCTCGTTTGATCGTGTGATTTACGTGTACTACAGCGAGCTTGAACCGTCATGTTATGCGGCCCACGCTTTTGTCGGATGGCATTCTCCTCCCTGCTGGTGCCAGTCTCGTCGCGGATGCATGGGGAGTCCACCACGACCCGGAGCTGTATCCGGAGCCTGACACCCTGGATCCCTGGCGATTCTCGAGGAAGATTGAGCAAGGTGACAGTGTCGTCCACAACGCTTTCTGGACATCTAGCACCGACTATCTTGTGTGGGGTCACGGGGCACACGCTTGGTCAGTGGCTCCAACATGGAAGACGTTCATTCCTGACATATGAAACAGCGCAGGGAGATTCTTTGCGACCTCGGTTCTCAAAGCAGTCATGGCCTACATTCTATTGACATACGACTTCAAATTGCCCGATGGAGAAAAAGAGCCTAAGCTGGACACGTGCATTTCGGTAGCGGCGTTGCCGCCCATGAAGGGCAAAGTAGAGTTCTGCCGGCGTCAGGCATAGTGCCTATAGAAATTCTCCACGCCTCTCCACTCCTTATAATGTACTACCAGGTAATACCCCCCTGTATTCTTACACAGCTCATGAGCACTCCTCACGAATGATTCGCACCTGATCGCCCTAGCATTCCTGTCCCTTTGGCGGCCTGAGACTGCGACTAGCTTCGGATCCGAAGTGCGTTTGTCAAGCGCTCGAGCCAATGTACCGCGGATTAAACCTATTCCCCCACCTGGTGGCTTGGTTATCGTGTGAAGCTATCTAGCTAAGAAATACGAAATAAACCGCCATGGTCAGAACTGGTGAAGAATGGAAGGAGGTCAATGCATTCGACGCAATTGTCCGGACTAATGCATCTTGTTCTTATCTGCATACCTGCTTACAATAAGCATCCAGACTGTGTCAAAATATCTAACGCCTGCACCGGCGGTTATCAAAGGGTTTGGGAAGTTTGTGTTGCCGGTAATTCTGGAAAGGAAGTGAATGGAACAAGAGCTCGGGCCCGCATGGAAACAGAAGAAGCCAGTAAGCTCCTACTTCCGTCCCTGACCACAATCCTGTCCAGGCTGACTTTGCATGTAGTTCGACTTCCTTCAGTGGATGATGGACGCTGCTGAAGGGGATCAGGCCAAGCCACACGACCTGAACCTGCGGATACTGGGGGTGAACTTCGCCGCTACGCACACTTCTACCATGACATGACATTCACACATGCGTTCTACTAATCCTCAACACGTGCCCGTCCTGCGTGAAGAGGTTGAAGCTGCTGTCGCAGAGTTCGAATGAACGAAAGATGCCGTGAACGCGATGCTGCGGATAGACAGCTTTATCAAGGAGTCAGCAAGAGTTTCTGGGATTGGTAGCGTCACTATGGGGAGGAAGATCATGCGTCCTGTTACATTATCGGACGGGACTCGGGCACCTAAGGGGGGGCCACATAGCAATCAACTTATGGGGGTACACCTTTATGAGAACCCGGAAAAGTTTGACCCATGGAGATTCTCAAGGGGAGTCGAGGCTGGAGAATCTGCTGTAAAGCACGCCTTCACCACGGCAAGTTCCGATTTCTTATTCTGGGGCGGCGGGAGCCATATGTGGTACGTGTCAATGCACAGCACTAAATCCATACTGATAGATGCACAGTGCTGGAAGATACTTTGCATCCCAAGAACTCAAGGCATGATGGCTATCCAATGAGGGTGTTCCTCCACCTGACATCTGGTTTGGAGCAAATTGCATCCCAAACCGCACAGCAACAGTCTTGTTCTGCAAGAGGCAGACTTGAGATATTGGGTCCCGGGACATGGGTGATGACCAAATACTTTGTAAGGCTTTCTTATAGGATACTTAGCGGCATGGATGTTTGGGTATGACATATATTCTTTGCCGGCCCTATTCATCCGTGTGCCAATATCTGTGCATTGTACGATGCATCCCTTGAATGATAATGCTGCGTGGTCAGGTTACGAAGGATTCGAATGCAGCAGTATCTTTCCGCCCCACACGGCATTCTGGATATGGTTACATCTCGAGGTTGACCCGAGAAAAGATATAGAAGCATTAGCGAGTGTGAAAAAAGGCCTATTTTCCGGCTTACTGACCTGGCGACGATCACACATTCGGGAATAAGGATAGTAGAATTGCGGGAAGTGTGACGCCCCTAAGAAAATTTCCATCATTTTGCTCACATGCAGCCATCGGTGAATTTTTCCGAGTCAATTGATACGGTGCTTAATAATCAGAAGTTTGCTCCCCCATACTTCGGATAGTGCTTGAACTGCCTATAGTACCAAGCGCCTAAACATAATTACGGGCGGTTGCCCGAGGTTGTAGACCACCGGAACCGACGAAGCGCAGAAGAAGCAAGAGAAGGACAGAAGATTCGCCCTGAATTCCGCCAGGACGGTTTGAACTCGTCATTCTTGAGAAGGCAAGCGGTCGACAAGCTCCAGTCATTGATATTCTTGCAAGTCAGGTGGTTGCTCTGCAACTTTCACCATGTCGGTCCGATACCGTCTCTTTCATGCGCAGCAGCTCTGGCCCGTCGGCCTACGTCCGAAGACCCTTTATGTCTTGCGACGACCCCGTTCCGTCAAACTGGTTCATCTCTCTCACAGGACATCCTTTTTATCTTTCGTCTCACTCGCGACGGAGGCTTCAAGCATTACTGTTTGAGGTGACTCTGCATCGGTACTCTCATGTTTCTCCTTCTCCTTCTCTTCTCTAGGCGTTTCTGGCCGCGCCGTTGCTCCATCCTGGGACCTTCCGCTGATGCTGCCACTCCGAGTGACGCTCAAATTGTCAGCACGACCTATTGCCCTCGCGTAGGCTGCCATGATTGAGGATCATGGTTCCAGACAACGATGAATATTCTACAAATAGCTTTCAATGACTTCTCCGCTGCCGCTGAGCGATACTCTTCTGCTGCAGTGAACCGAGTGCTCCATGCCCAGCTGCTTGCTACACTACATTGCGAGAAGGAGCGAAATGGCATATACTATATTCGGAAACAATAGCGATGCGTCCGCAATTGATTGCCTTCTAGTCTTCCTTCTGTCATCGACTGCGTGACAGTCACTGGAGCTCGCTCAAAAGACTCGGCTCCTGTCCTTGCCACTGCTAGAACCTGTTCAGGCCTTATCTTCTTTCTACGGCCGCTGCATACCAACAGATTTAGACGGAAAACCCCGAGGAATTTCTGAACGTACAAAAACGTTCTATCCGTTTGAAGTGCAGCATGAGTCGCTGTTGAAGACAGAAGAAATGTTCATGGGAATACTAAGTCTCGTTCTTATACGAGGGCCACCTGCGGCTACCTTATCGCTCTGCGTGTGCCCCCACCTCTCTCCCCTGCCAAATTCTCTATTCGATTGAGCGATAGCTGCCGCATAGCTCTAGCAATGTTCGACCCTCCCAACGTCGACCTCATCACGGTCGGCGCGGTGCTAGTTATCATTGCCCTCCTCCTACAAGTCAGAGGCGCATCCAGTCGCTCGGCAAGTGACTCCCTGATCGTGTCCCGCAGTCAGGACCTAACGTGAACAGAGCGCGCCTGTTCTCGGAAGCAGTGCTCTGTTTGGATACCTGGGAGCGTTCCAGACTCAGGCGTCAACGACCAAATTCCTGAAGAACGGCTATGAAAAAGTATGTGCCTCCCATCCGTCGCTTTATTCAGCCAAAATAACAAGCTACAAGTATAAGAATCGGGCCTTCCAGATCCCGGCCTTGCGCACCTGGATGATTTATGTTGCTGGGGAACAGATCCAAGATCTGTGGAAAGGAAGAGACGACACGTTTTCTTTGAAGGAGGAAGTCAACGAGTCACGTCTTTCTCATTTGCTATAACGGGTATATTGTCACTCGCCAGAACGCGACTCATTGCGAGTTCCACAGTTACTTGAATTACCCTACACGCTTGGTCCGAGCGTCGCGAACGATCATTGGCATTCGTCTGTCATTCGTAGACAGATGACACAGAATCTCTCTGCCAAGTTTCCCGAGCTGTATGACGAGATACGACATGCATTTATGGAAGGACTCTCGTTGCCCGACAGCGGCGGTGCGCAACTCATTTCCTGAAACGCACAAGGGTGCTCAGATATGCATAGAATGGAAGACCGTGAAGGCCTCAGAAGTCTTCACACGTGTTATCTGTCGCGTGAGCAATCGATTGTTTGTAGGCCTCCCCCTTTGTGCGCTTTTCGGCGGCCGATGCGAACTGTTGACTAACATATTGAAAGGCCGTGATGAGAAGTTCACTGAAATCAGTCGCGACTTCACCTTGAATGCAAGCACTGCGGCGTTCGTCATTTCTCTCGTTCCAAGCTTCGTTAAGCCGTAAGTTGGACTGTTCAATGTGACGATACAGATCTTATCCCACTCTTCCCAAGGTTGGTCATGAAATATCTGACTCGTATCCCGGCAACTATTGCCGAATTCGAGAAGCGTTTCATTCCGATCATCGAAGAGCGCCTGCATCAGGAGGAAACACTTCGGGAGTTGTGGCATGACAAGAAGCCAGTGAGTCCAATAAATCTGCCGTTTCCGAGCTAATGGACGGGACTAGTTCGACTTTCTGCAATGGCTCCTGGATGCTGCGAAAGGAGAGAAGAGAGAGCCCAAAGATCTGACCCTCCGCATGATCAATGCTAACTTTACGGCCATCCACACGTCGTCTATGAGCTTCACTCAAGCTTTCTATTGGCTAGCAACACATCCGGAGTACGCGCCAATCCTTCGAGAAGAAGTTGAAGTAACCGTTGCAGAATTCGGATGGACGAAAGATGCCATTAACGCTATGATCAAGGTTGATAGTTTTCTGAAAGAATCAATGCGTATCACCGGCATTGCGGCGTACAGCATGGGCCGAAAGGTCATGCGTGCGACCACCCTGAGCGATGGCACGAAGATACCGAAAGGTGCCCATATCGCTGTCAACCTATGGGGCGTTCATCGCGACCCGACTATCTACGAACGGCCCGATGACTTCGACCCATGGCGTTTCAGCAAGAAAATTGCAGCGGGCGAGAATGCCACGAGGCATGCTCTTACAACCCCCAGTCCCGAATTCCTCTTTTGGGGAGGTGGGGCTCACCCTTGGTAGCTTCGATAGATGAGCGTTGAAACACGAGGCTGATTACGTGGTAGTACTGGGCGTCACTTTGCATCGATGGAGATGAAAGCCATGCTCGCTCACATCGTCACCAATTATGACGTCAAGCTACCGCAAGAGGGTCTCAGGCCGAAAGATATCTGGTTCGGCGCGAGCTGCGTACCTAACCAGTCCGCGACGGTGCTGTTCCGTCTGAGGCAGGAGTAGAGAAGAGAGGAGTTCCCTCGCGTTATGATAACTGGAAGGATGTATGTGTCTCTGGCCTTGATATTTTGGGTGTGATATAGCGTGTCTAACAATACAGAACCTTTCTGCGAATACCCTGAGCTTGTTGCCAGCTGGCAGCTCTTCCGGAAGAATCGTTCACGTGTCTTCTGCCGGCCACCCCCTGACGTGGAAGTGATCATTGCTGCGCTACGGCGCCCGGACCAAATAAGCGGGCCGACCTGCAGAGATCGAAAAGATATAAGGGCATCAACAACAGGCCCATCATGCTGCTCCGTCGACCCTTTCATGATGGGAATTGACGTTGGAATTGCGCTTGCGAGCACTTGTTTCTTGGCGATCCTACTTCAGTTCTGGCTGGCGCCAGCAAGCAAAGCTGTAGGATCTTTGGTGCTACCAAAGAGCGAACTAACGGCTTGCTGTAGCAAGTACCAATTTTGGCCAGCGATGCGCTGTTCGGTTACAGAACCGCATTTCGGACCCTTACATCATATCGAAAAATGATGATTGAGGGTCATACCAAGGCAGGTTCCAATTCCCAACTACGAGCACGTCCCTAATCTAAACGGACGATACAGTTCAAAGGAAAGCCGTTCCAGTTGCCTACATTCAGAAGTTGGATGGTCTTTGTGTCTCGTGAGCTATTCGATGATATCCGGAAGGCACGCGACGAGGGTCTATCTTTCAAGGAACAAGTGAACGAGGTAAGTGAAATCTCCACCATGCAAATGGTGGAATGGCTGAGTGCTGAATGAATTTCCAATAGGCGATCGCGGTGGAGTACACAATTGGCAAGGCGCTTGCAGACGATCCCTGGCACGTGTCTGTCATTCGCAAACAAATGACCCAGAACCTGGGCGCCAAGTTCCCAGAGATCTACGAAGAAATTTCGCAAGCGTTCGCAGATGAGCTGAAGTTTCCCAACAGTGGTGGTGAGATTGCTTCACAATGCGTCGGAGTCCACAGATGCTGAGCTCTGGATGCAGACTGGATGCCGGTGAATGCGTATGAACTCATCCTCCGAGTGGTTTGTCGTACAAGCAATCGGCTCTTCGTCGGATTACCTTTGTGTCGTAACGAGGAATTCACTAAGATGAGCTGTGATTACACCACTACAGTTATTCGCGCTGGGTTCTTCATTGCAATGTTCCCTGGATTCCTGAAACCGTAAGTTGCTCTACCATCGGGCGCATGAATGGTGAAGGGGCTGACTCCGCATAGGCTCGTCGCCCGGTGGCTTTCAGCAGCACCTGCTGCAACAAAAGGCTTTGAACGGTTCCTGCTTCCTGTGATTGAAGAGCGAATTCGGAAGGAAGAGGAACTAGGGGAATCGTGGAATGATCAGAAGCCCGTATGTTGAGCTTTGAGTCCTAAGTTTAGTTTGCTTACGATGTTCCCAGTTTGACTTTTTGCAATGGATGATTGATGCCGCCGATGGAAAGCGCCGAGAACCTAAAGAGCTGAACAAGCGTATGCTGGCAATGAACTTCACCGCTACTCACACATCGTCAATGTCCTTCACCCACGCCTTCTACTGGTTGGCTGCTTATCCACAATATGTTCCCGAACTGCGTCAAGAGATTGAGTTTGCCATAAAGGAACACGGCTGGACACGTGACGCAATCGACAACATGTTCAAGGCGGACAGCTTCATTAAGGAAGCAATGCGTCTGACTGGCTTGGGCGTCATGTCCATGGCACGGAAAAGCATGAGACCGTTCACTCTTTCCGATGGGACCGTCATCCCTACTGGGTCTAGGATAGCTGTCAATGCATGGAGCATACATCATGATCCAGATACATACGAGAAGCCCGAAGAATTCGATCCTTTCCGATTTTCGAGAAGAATCGAGCAAGGTGAGAGCATCATCAAGAACGCATTCACGACTTCCAGTTCGAGTTTCGTCTTCTGGGGAGCAGGAACGCATGTGTGGTACGTTCTCGTGCTCCGTTTATCTCCTAATCCATCGATGCTGAAGACGAAGCAGCGCCGGTCGTTATTTTGCGTCCCAGGAGCTCAAAGCTATGCTTGCCTACGTCGTGATGAACTTTGATGTGAAGATGCCGAACGACGGAGAGCGGCCTGCGGATGTCTGGTTTGGGGCGGCATGTATTCCTGATCCAAAAGCGACGGTTCTGTTCCGCAAACGTGCAGGCTGACATTGAGGGATGGAAGGTCAACTTCGAGGATTTTTGTTTTGCCAAATGCTTTGATCCGTTCAGTTCTTGCCGGCATGTTTGCCAGTTCCTTCTGGCCTATGATATGGTTGCTTGCGTGTTCGTCAGGTCCGCCGATCAGATATAGTTCGTACTGAGAGGCACAGAGATAGTGAAATCCGAGGGAGGAAGTATAGTGTATGTAGGTTGCTTCCGACGAAATGAATCCAGACGTTACATCTTCACGTGCACCATACTTGTCTCCTTCGACCTTCAGCAGCAAAAACATCACGCATTACGTGCGCACAAAAATGTGAATACAAATCTGTTCCCTATACTAAAGGAATTTCAAGCCCGGGATTTGTCTATTCTCTCAATCTGAACATAACCCTCTGCTTCATATCCGGTATGCAGCTATAGGCCATCCACCTGTCCTTCGGCCGCACCCCATCGGCCAAACCTTCAAATTTCACCTCATACAGGGATACGATCACCGCGAGCATGGTCTTCATCTCTTGGCTGGCGAAGTGCCTGCCTGCACAGACATGGGACCCTCCGCCCCAGAAGAGGAACTCGCCGCTTGCTGTAGCGAGGCTGTTTCCAGCCTCGGATTCTCCAGCCTCGATACGCCGAGAATAGCGTAATGGATCGAACTCGAGCGGCTTGGGGAAAATGGTAGGGTCGTGATGTATTCCCCAAAGGTTCATGACCACGCTTGCGCCCTTGGGTACAAAGGTCCCGTCGGAGAGGGTGAGGTCCTTCATCGCCTTTCGGCCCATGGCGGTCGCTCCAATACCTGTGACACGCAAGGACTCCTTGATAAAGCTGTCAATCTTGTGCATCTCCCCGAGAGCGGTCTTGGTCCAACCGTGTTTCGCCACAGCTTCGTCGACGTCTTCACGGAGAATGGATGCACATTCTGGACGTGCGGCGAGCCAATACACCACGTGTGTGAAGGAGAGCGAGGTTGTGTGCGTGGCGGCGAAGTTGACACCAAGCAGACGATTGGTGATATCCTCCGGGGTGGAGTCGTGCTCTTTCGATGCGTCCATAACCCATTGTAATAGGTCGGACTGTGTGATCGACGGATAAGGGCGGAAGAGGTAACCGCGAGACAGCGGTCAGCCACAGGGCAGTTGCATCAAAGGTCATTGACCCACCGGTTTGTCCTTCTCCCACAGTTCTCCCATCTCTTGTTCCTTCCTCCATCTGTCCTTTATCATCGGCACCAGAAACTTCTCGAACCCTTTCCTCGCACGGGGCGCAGCAGTGATCCATCTCCCTACAAGCGGCTTGAGGAAGGTTGGGAAGAGGTTGATGAGGAAGCCGGAGAACATCACGGTGCCTGAGAAGTCGCGCGAGATTTGGGTGTAAACCGGGTCTCGGCAGAGGGGGAGCCCGACGAATAGCCTGTTGGAGGCACGGCAGACGATGTGGATGATGAGATCGTGCGCGTACACGGGTTTCCATTCTTGTAGAAAAGTCAGTGACAGTAGTTCAGCGAGAAGCGGAGTGGAGCGGGGACACGCACCCTTTCCACTCAGCTTTAGTTCATCCTGGAAAGCAGACGTGATCTCGTCGTAGATTTCTGGGAATTTGGCGCCGAGTGCTTGGGTCATTTGCTTGCGCACGACGCTGTTGTGCCATGGGTCGAGGGCGACAGCGCGGTCGATGGTGTACTCGAGGGCGACGGTCTACGATGCCTCAATTGAATGACGTTTCGTGAGAGTTGGCACGAGCGTGGGAATCGGTGATCGTACAGAGAGAAAGCAGCGCGGAGTATTGTGAGCTAGCCACGGGATAGGAAATGCACAAGAGAACCTACGTCTTTCACTTGCTCGGGCATGGACAGCGAATCATCCCGGGCCTTGCGGACGTCATCATACAGCTCTCTTCCAACAAATACGATCCATCCCTTTATGCCAGGGACTTGGAATGCATGTTTATTGAACTTTGTTCCAAATCAGACGATTATCAGGTACTTGGCAGTGTTGGCGCACCTTTGCATATCCTTCTACGAGCATCGGCCTATACTGGGTGAACATCTTGAGCGCCGTCGGGTACCCGAAGAACCAGTCTGACGTGAGAACAGGCGCGCTAGACTTCCGAGACCGCGATTGGACAGCAGAGATGAGGGAAACAATGAGGACGAAAGCGAGTATGACGTCCCATTGTAGGGCCATCTTGTTGAGTTACAGGAAAATGTTTGTCGTCGACTCGCGAGGCGGGAGAGAGAGTGGAAAGCACGGAGGGGATAAACCTCTTATAATCCCAAGGCCGTCATGAGAGACGCTGTGCATCCGAGTCGCTGACGGCGATGCCCCGGCGCCCGACACCCTTGATGCATGCATGAGCTGGGATATGCTTCGCGAACTCCACACGTTGCCCTTCCAAATATTTCCGAGTCGAGACCAACCCCGCGACCAACCCCGCGATGCCACAAACCATGGCCGGCATGGCAAGAGGGCTGTGTGCTCGTGGGAGATGGGATATCGTAAGCCCGACAGTGCCAGCTATCTAATGTTTGTGAGCTGGGGTGGTCAGCGGTGTTCAGATCGCCTGCTGTGTCGAAAGATTCTCAGGACTACTAGCTTGTGGTGGATGAACCAAAACCCAGGTAGGTGAACAACTTCATGCAGATGGAAGATCAACATTCAGAGCCATAAACGGTACGTATTCATCAGTACATACGAGTTTTGGGGCAGGGTCCTCTGGACTCTGGACTCTGGACGGGGTACGTGGCAGTGTTTTTTGCTTACTGTACATATCTTACTCAGCTGACATAATATTATTCCATTGTACTCCTACATTATGTACATTGTCACTGGTTATCTACTATACCTGATGAATGGCACCAGTCATGCTTGTTGTTGTCCAACCAGCTGAGCTTGCTGCCAATCCACTGCCCCTTGCTGACTCCTCCCTCCCTCGACTCCCCTCCCCTCCTCTCCTCATACCAACTCCCCCACCCACCATGTTACTCCTCAACCTCATTTGCCAGCTTTCAGCAGCACATGAGTCCTTGCCACAACTCACCATCCAGCAAGCCCTCTTCTTCATCACCCTCTGCCAGCACCTCCAAACATGCATTGCCTGGCAAGAAATCCCTGGCATCAAACACCTCAACAC
>NW_024467227.1:0-1435 GCF_000292625.1 Dacryopinax primogenitus | reverse complement strand
TACGAGTTTTGGGGCAGGGTCCTCTGGACTCTGGACTCTGGACGGGGTACGTGGCAGTGTTTTTTGCTTACTGTACATATCTTACTCAGCTGACATAATATTATTCCATTGTACTCCTACATTATGTACATTGTCACTGGTTATCTACTATACCTGATGAATGGCACCAGTCATGCTTGTTGTTGTCCAACCAGCTGAGCTTGCTGCCAATCCACTGCCCCTTGCTGACTCCTCCCTCCCTCGACTCCCCTCCCCTCCTCTCCTCATACCAACTCCCCCACCCACCATGTTACTCCTCAACCTCATTTGCCAGCTTTCAGCAGCACATGAGTCCTTGCCACAACTCACCATCCAGCAAGCCCTCTTCTTCATCACCCTCTGCCAGCACCTCCAAACATGCATTGCCTGGCAAGAAATCCCTGGCATCAAACACCTCAACACTCCCCTGGCTGTGATACCAAACACAGTCGCAGATTTCCACTCCAATTCACTCAGGCTCCCACCAGGGCACATTCCTGTCCTCTGGCAAGCTCTTCAGTGGACTGCTTGGACACCTGACAGGGATCCTATGCATCCTACTGGCCCTCTGGTAGATCCCCTCCCTTTCTTTGCGCACTTTGCACAGAAATACAACCTTGGTGAGCTCCTCCTTTCATTCCCCTTATCTCCCATTCATCTATATACTACTAGGCATTGAACATTTCTACCCCCCAACCCAAATATGCCTTAGGGATGCCTGTCCCCACCATGTTTGCACTGGCATGTGTGCAGTGTTGACCCTTTGCAACCAGCACTTTGGCACCTTGTACATGCTGGCCCAGGGCACAATCCCCATTGTCCTCATATCCTTGCACTGCAGAATATGCAGGACGACCTACTACCTCAACTTCTACCATGAGAAGCAAGCAGCAGAGGAGGTTCGGGTCTACTATGGCAACATGCCATCTGTCCTTCAAGCTGAAAAGCACATGGCTTTTGAAGACTGTCTCTGCTGTCTCTTTTGTGTGCAGACTGTCCATGCCCAGTACGCACATCTATCCATTTGTTCTTCCCTTTCCTTCCCTCCCCTCTAGTGCATACCTCTTCCCAGAGGGGCTGCTGAATGGTGATCTCTTCTTTTTTCTTGCTGAGCACATTGTCATCCCTACAACTAGCAGAGACTGATGCAGGGATCAGTGTGTCCATGTCTGCAAATGCAGAAATATACAACCTGATGCTGGCAAATGCCAGCATCCTGCAGTAAGGTCAATATTGCCCATCCCTCCTTTGAGGTGAAAGTATATCTGACCTTTTCAACTTTTATGCCTTGCTTCTCCACCATGCCAAGAAGGGCAGCATTCTCCACCTTCCCAACGATGCCCAGCACCAGTATGACCAACTGTTAGGGCAACACAGGCTGACTAAGTCTGCTCACCTAAGAGTGCCAAGAGTCTAA
>NW_024467226.1:68065-117576 GCF_000292625.1 Dacryopinax primogenitus | reverse complement strand
CTGTTCAAAGAGCAGTTAATAGCACACCTTGTGTCAGATTCGAATACACATTTGCCACCCCTGTGGTTGCAAGGAAATCTTCTTTGTAGAGCAGTTGGACACTCAGGTATACTTGATTGGGCCATGTGCCATCTTCATTGACAATTTTTGCTGTGACAATGCACCTGATCAACCAAGTAGTGACAGCAACATTATCTGGTCAAACAAAGAAATTCATCATGTCAAGGGATTGGTCACAACCAAAAGAAAGGTTATCTGGTAGTTGAGAAACATAATAAAGACCATGTGCATGGTCTGAATGTTCCCATATCTCTGCAATATGTTGTAGTAAGGTTGTATCATATTGAATTCCCACATTGTTGTCTGGTGAACTGTCTTTTTCTGTAGCATCAGATGAATGATCTTGTGTGTGGTCTTCTGTAGTCATAGTGTTTTCGTGGCAAGTGCTGAGAACAATTAGTTGTGGATGAATGTTAGGGCAACACAGGCTGACTAAGTCTGCTCACCTAAGAGTGCCAAGAGTCTAAGCAGGCAACAAGGAAGTGGAGTAGACCTGATGACTAAGACCTATCTACAGTATAGGTACCTGCAGATGATCCTAAGAGACCAAGTCTGAAGAGACAGTCCCCAGGCAGAGTAGGCCTTATATTGATACCTCTGTGGTGGAACCTGCTAGAACATCTTGCTTACTCAGCCTAGTCAGGTGATCAGGTCATATGACCAAGGATGCGGTCATATGAGGTCATGCACAGCCATGCACAGCAGGTCACCTGACCATTGAATCCTTCCAGCAGGTTCCAGCACATGCCAAGGTATACCAGCTACTTCCATGTCATAAAGGCTTAGTCATGTCTCTTGACCAAGCAATGAGCTGGTGCCCTGACAATAAAGCAGTGGGGGTAAACTTGCCATTTCTTCCTGGCATTGTGTTCAACCACAGATGGGGTTTCTTTGCATTTGCCTGATGACATGGCATGAGAAAGAAGAAATGGAACCAAGGGTGGTCCATGGTCAAAGAGTGTCAAGTATTTATGGGGTGTGGAAGGTGGGAATGAAGATGACCAGCCCTGGATGGCTGCTTTGTGACAGCCAGCCTCATGTTGGACAGCCCTCTTCATCCCATCATGTGGTTGACACATGGGTACTGTCAGCCTCCCAAGGTAGTAGTTCATATTGATGCAAGCCCTTCCAGCCTTGCAAATTCATTTCAAAGATCAGAAGGAGGGTTCTTGTACATCATCTTGTCTGAGAATGGGCACAAGATTGCCAAACCAGACAGTGTTTGCAATCACAACAGCATGACATACAAGCTCTGTGGGGATCTGCACCCACAAAGATTGACAATTGCATGATCAAGTGATTGGCCCTGGCATTTGTAATTGGTGTACAAATATGCGGGCAGAAGGGGAAGTGTGAGTCTGCTTATTGTGTGCAATAGCATATTTCCATTGGCACAGGACATGTACTTGAAGCTTTGTTGAACAGGTTGGATGCACACAATGTTGGAACCTAATCTGACATGTGCAAAATCACCAGCCGGCATTTGTACCATGACTGCTGTAGCATAGCGCTGATTGCACTCATCAACTGTATATCATATCCCAGTAATGACACCTGCAGCTCCATTCACTAGAGTTTTTGATAGGGCCAAATTTTCTGTAATCATGACATGAACACCTTTGAACAGAGGCATGAAACACAGAGCATCTTCTGTTCAATTTGATGGAAGCATCCATAGCACATCTTGTACTGCACCCCTGAGAGTGTCATTCTTTATGAAATCTTGCGCAAAGTACACATGACATTGTGTATTCAAACAATGAGCATGTTGTACAGCAAGGCAAAAGTTAATTGCATCATGCATTGTTTTGGTGGTGATGATAACTGGTGCATCATTGAACAGTGGCAAATCTGGACTGTTGGTCTCACACAACATTTCCAAACATCTGGCATGGAGTACATCATAGTCTGATTTGCTGTACCAAACTTCTTCTTGTGGAACTGGGGAAGGTATGGGTGACTTTCCATCCCATGCACATCCCATTCAAATGCGGAACAACAGGCCTGCCCAAGCAATATCTTGATTTTGGCATGCATTCCATTGCAGGATGACTTCTTTCACCTGCTTCCAGTACCAGGTGCCTAGTAGCACATCTTAACCCTTGTTTGATTGGCTTGTTTGTGGCATGATCTGATGGAGTAGTTGGTGGCTGTAAAGCAGAGCTGCTCCAAATGGTTTCAGTTGCCCAAAGTCACCAGTGAATATAACATTGATACCACCAAATGGTGCATTGTCTGGTGCCTTTTTCCCAATCCGGATCTGGTCAGATATCTGGCACATAAATTATGCAGAGATCATGGAGACTTCATCAATGATCAACCATGACACCATGTGCCAGATTTCTTCCAGGTAGCCAACATTTTCCTTTGTTCTGAGCTTCTTTGGCAATCCCATTAAGGAGTGGATTGTATACCCTCCAATGACAACAGCTGATGCACCTGTTGGTGCACTGAGCAACAAGGAATGCCAGAGCTCCAATGAGGTGAATAGCATTTCAATGCTCTTGATGACATGACATTTCCCTGTTCCTGCACCACTGCTGATGTACAGAAACAGCTGCTGTGACCAAGTGCCAGACAGATGATTGGCAATGATCCTCATGGCTCTCCTCTGTTTGTTGTTTCCCAATAAATTCTGTTTTTCTTCAACCAAGTGCAGGATATCATATATGTTGACGTGGGTGGATTGTCAAGTGTGATGATACGGATCACTTGGTGCAGTTACATGTCTGATGTCATATGTTGTGTTGATAGTAGAATGTTGATACACAAAGGTTGTCATGTGAGATACACAATTCTTCTTCCATGCAACTAGATCATCTGCAAACCTTTTCAGAATAATGTCATCTTGCACCATGTGGGGATGAGTGTTGGCACAATTGCACAAGGTAATCACCAGTTTCAGTGTGAAACTCAGATGCTGGATTAGTTGTGCTGTCCACTCTCATTCGACAGTTTGCATTGATCTTCTGTTCACCCCTGTGCAAGTTCTTCCAACAGGTCATAGAATGAACATGCCAGTTGTTATGAATAACAGTATCTTGAACATGCTGCATGAACACCATGTGCTTGATGCCATGAAGAGAGGTTATAACTGGACCTTGACTCATATGAGGATCCACCACATCTTTGCTCAATGCAGGAGGCAGTAGAGGGCCATCAACCTCAGTAACAATGGTACTTTGCCCAGGAAGCTTGCTGTGAATCAATATCTCCAGCCAATCCAGCATGGACTGCCTGAACACAGGATCATCCAAACCATGCTGGCACAAAGTTGCTGGGTTTGGATTTCCCTCTATCCAAACAAGCATATGGCAGTGAAGTGTTCCCCAACCCTGCGCTTCTATCATGCAATACCAGCCAGTGCATGTGCCGAAAAGTCCGGGTCCCCAGTTCAGGCACAAGATAACATCTCAGAAACAAACCATGGTTTGATGGAAAATGCAAGCAGCAACAGCAGGATGTTCCACAACCTTCATTGCTTGGAGGAAGCAAGTTTCCCTCAAAGTGCCTGCACAGATGTTGTTCACAAGTGCAGGGTCACCCAGCGCCAATTGAAAGACATAGTTATTGATGTCATTTGGGGTGATTGTAATGTAAAATGCAGGAGAACCCAGCTCATACACAAGAGCTCGTATTTCACTTCTTCTGCCCTTCTTATAAGTGTTGCTGCCAGGTACACTTGTCTGCAACATTTGAACCTGGTGCAGGATTTGTAAAGCATGAGTTTCCATAGCCAACTTTGGTTTTGACCTCGGATTTGACTGTAGGCAATGAGTGAGGGTTCGGAGTACATGAGCATCCATGTATCTCAAATCACTTAAAATATCTTCATGGTGTTGGCTGGAAATTCAAAAATGAACAAGGCAAATCGCTTCTCTGTGTTGTAGAATGTTGTGAAACACAAACATAAACACAGGATCATGTTTGAATTGACCATGTGCCAGGCGCAACAAATGGCTCAGCTGAGCTGACATTGAAACCAGTTTCTGGCACTGAGGATCATTGAAACCTCTGAGCCCAAAGGGATCCAAGTGAGGGAACATCCATCTCAACGTGTATTCATTCTTCAAATCATGCACTGGTTGATTGCTCCTTCTAGACATCAGGAAACTACCTCCATTGTCCAAACAATGCACCAGTGCTTCAGCCTTCATCATGTTGTATGCTGAGCTGGATCTGTCCATTATGCAGAAGCCAGATGATTTGACAAGAAAATCCATGGCACCAATAGTAGTGCCATCAAAAACATTCCATCTGGACATGTCCGACTCTGATGCTACTTGTGCATCATTGTGCTGCACATGTTTGATATGAAACCCAGGAAATGTAACGTCATCCTGATCTTCAGGAAGAGAGCCAAATAGTGCGCAAAAGTGTTCATGAGAGAAAATGGCATGAACCGGAAAGTCAGGAGTGATACAGGTGTATGCCTTGTTGTTCTGCAGGAGGAAACAGATGATTGTGCACACGATGGACCCATTTGCTTTCAAAGGTCCCAGTGTCCGGATGACATTGGGAGTGGGCACTTGTTGCCCCACAAAGATGACAACAAAACTATTGTGAACTGCATCCAGAGAAGGAGGCAACATATTGTCCAGAGTTGCAATGTCTTGTGGGAGAACAATGGTGTTTCCTCAAGAGTAACGCTGCACACCACTGACCCCTGAATGGTACAGCTGGCTGTCTGGGTTATCTGTATAGTGAAAACAAATTTTGGATGCTGTACATCAACAAACTAGGTGCCAGTCAACAAAAGTTGCATGGGAGAATGTGTCTTGAACATTGATGGGAACATGTTCATATGCATAATAAAAACCATCACAGAGTGCAAGTGACAGCATACTGCCCTGAGCCAGGCAAGAGGCACATGTTGGACACAGAAGGATATCACTGCAAAATTTGGCCAGGTAGGACAAAGCAGATGGGTCAAGGATTGCTTTGTGGTAGTGATAGAAATTATAACCAGATGGGCGGAGATGTGCAGGAAGGCAAGGATTGCACAATATGTTGAAATACACTGATTCAATGTGCACGGAGCACAATGTTTTCTTTTTGAATCCTTCACCACAACAACCACATGTGTGTCTCAGCAAAGCTTCAGGGGACATGGCATCTTGATATTTCACAAATGATTTTCTCCACAAGAGATCTGTCATAAGCAGGCAGAAAGTCTGCTGTTCAATTGTCCGATGGGTCTAGTGAGGCAAAGTGCCTTCTTCAATGTGATTGATGCATGGCATCATCTTTGTTCTGAATGCCTTGACCCAACACAGTGAACACAACCTTGTGGCCAACACCATCATATGGACATGCTGATCTTAATGAGAATCACCAGTATAACATGGAGGGAACATTGCATGCATGGTGATGTATATGCAATTTCACCTTTTCTTTTGTGACTTGTGGTAGTGTGGGTGCTTTCAAGGTGACACAGATCTGGCACAATTGTTCAAGAGAAAAAAAATCAAATGACTGCAACATGTCATCCACGGATGCAACAGCTTGAATGTCTGATATGTCAATAACTGGCAGTTGGGAAACCAATACAGACTTGAACATATAAGTCCTGTTCAGCTCATGGAAGCTAACAGACTCTTGCGCAAAATCTAGAGTATTGTTAACCACATATAAAAAACAAGCCATGGGACATACACCTGGGTATACCTGTTTGTTTTTATGAACTAGCTCCATTCAGCCACTGACAGCAAGTGAACAGGTGCAAGGAGAACTTGTCAGCCCAGTGCAGACAGCATTCTGCCATCCATGAACAATACATTTGCATTTCCAAGACAGACATAGGATCAGCCTCCCTTGCATGCAGCCTGGAAAGCCATCCACCCAGTGCAGAATGGGGAGGATGACATGCTTGAGATAAGCCATCCATGAGAAATCCAGTCACATTTCCAAGATGGGCAAAGAATCAGCCTCCCAAGCATGCAGCCTGTGAAGCCATCCACCCAGTGCAGGATGGGGAGGATGACATACTTGTGAAAAGCCATCCATGAATGAACCAGTCACATTTCCAACACAGGCAAAGGATCAGTCTCCCAATGTGTGCAGTCTGCAAGGCTCACCACCCAGCGCAAGATAGGTACAATAGATTCTTACATGAAACAAATGAAACACAGCAGCAGTACTGAAGCAGATCAAACACACAAGGTCATGAAGCATCATTGTTAGCATTAAATAGTGAACTTCATGGGCACCCTGATGTCAGTATGTGATGTTCATGGCAACTCCACGAGATGACCAAGAAATGATGACCAATGGATGCACATGACCGTGTCCATAAAAGGAAACAAAATGCAGACGAATTTTCCCTACAAAGACCTGAGCCACATGTGTGGCCCAGGGATTTTAGACCCTGAGAAGGCTTTGGAAGGTCAACAACATCAACTTTGATAACAGGGTCTTGCACGCTTCTTTAGTCTTCTTCCTTCATGTCAATACGACGACAACTGGGACAACGGTCATTCATATTTATTTCTTCAATGTCGGTTGTCAAGACAGGAATTGGCTAGAGATACCTGCCGCACTTGAGATAGCCCAACGAACAGCACGTCATCTCGCTGCATGAAACTTTAATTGTCCATTCCGGGGGCAATCCTGACCTGATCGCTGCTCGCCGTCTCAGCCTCAAATGTGACATCTCCCTACTTGTTGACCGCAACATTCCTGCCTCACTATGCACTCGCACTGTCACAAGGGAAATCCTTCGGCAGACTGCGCATCTACCCTCTAGCTGGCGTCTTCTCAAGGCTAGCGCTCTCTTCCACTCCCCCTCCTTCCGACTCGACGCCGTGTGCTCGTTGCTCACCGCACGCGTTCCTCAGCACCAGCGACGTCGAGTTCGTTCTAATACCTTCATTGCGCTACACTGTCAGCTCGCCAGCAAGTCATTCTTTACAGACGCCTCTTGGGGTGTCATACACTCTTTCAACCAACCTCAGTCTCAGCCTTCAACTCCTAATCATACGACAACTCCCAGCGCTCTAATTTCTACACTACCACACGAACACTATCAACGAACGAAACGTGGCTAGAAACAATGTCAAGCATCGCCATACCGCTCGCCTCGCAGTTGCCGTTGATCGCCCGCCCGGGCACGCCCTATTCGTTCACTTTCGCCCAAGGCTCGTTCGGCGGAGACGCAAACGGTATCTCATATGTCGCTGCAAACCTCCCAGGATGGGCAACGTTCGACGGGTCCACGCTCACAATATCCGGAACACCTTCGTCCTCCGATGTAGCAGCAACAAGCGTGAGGTTGAGTGCCACATCTAACGGACAGACTTCGGAGGATAGCTTCACCTTACTCGTCAGCGATGCACCAGCCCCGAGCGTCGGTACAGCACTGAGCGCTCAGTTCTCCGTCTCGAGCATTCAGAATTCGCGCTCAATTTCCTCCGCATATGCGCTCTCGTCCTCCTTCCCTTTGCCAGGCGTTCGCGTTCCGCCCTCCTGGTCTTTTTCCATCGGCTTGGAGCCAACCTCCTTCACGTCTCCTACTGGATCATCCCTGTTCTACTCCGCGCTCCAGACTTCTGGTGCCCCATTGCCCAACTGGCTCCAGTTTTATAACACATCATTCGTGTTTGACGGACTGACGCCGGGGACGGATGGGCTCACTTACCCTTACGAGTTGGACGTAGACCTCATCGCGAGTGATGTCTGGGGCTTCAGCGCCATCAGGGAGACATTCAGGATCGTGCTATCATCTTGGGACCTGGAGATGCCGCAATACGGAGGTGTGAACCTTACCATGGGTGAGAAAGCAAGCGTGCCTCTGCAGCAGGCGCTTGGGCAAGTCATGCTACTGAATGGCGTGCCCATCGGAGAAGGCAACATCTCCTCCATCGCGCTGCTCGACCAGGCTGCTGGTGGCGCTGTTCCATCATGGATGTCTATCTCCGGTTCATCGGGAACCATCTCAGGCACTCCCCCCACCGGTTCCTCCCCCTCGACAATTCAGATCCCACTCAACATCACTTCAACACTCCCTACATCGTCTCTCCTCACAAACCTCACGATTTCTCTTTTCCCCTCCTATTTCTCCGACGCTGCTTCCCTTCCCGCCATCGTGGGTACCGAAGACAGTCCTCTATCCTATCCGCTCGGCGCTTGGCTCTCTAATGCCTCCGTCCCTGATGTGCAGTTGAGCGCGGCATTCAGCCCTGCATCTATGTCTAACTGGCTCTCGCTCTCCGCCTCGGGCATCCCGACTCTCTCCGGCACCCCTCCACGCAACCTGGACTATGCTGAGGGGAACATCACACTTACCGCGCTGTCTCCGTTCTCGAACACGACCTCGCACACGACGGTCTCCCTCCTCATCGCTCCAGCTTCGACGAACGGTGGTCTCTCTACAGGGTCCGACATGTCTGGCGGGATCTCCACAGGTGCAAGGATAGCTCTCATCGTGCTCGGTGTCATCGCCAGCGTGCTCCTCCTTTTCCTCTGCTTCTTTTGCTTCCTCCGCCGCACCCAACAAGGGCAACGCGTACGCAAGTCCCTCATCGGCAAGGCCTATGTTATCGATACCTCTAGTCATGGGTCCCCCAACACGGAGGAGGACGAAGAGAAATCAGTCGGGTTCCTCAGTCCCAAGGTAGGGGTGGACGAGGTAGGCACCCTCTCGGATGAGCTCCCCACCCAGCCGTACGTTCCCCACCCCAAGCAACTGCCTCCACCCAGCCCGATGCCAAGGTCTGGCTCTAACCGCTCCATATCCCCGCCTCCGTCCGCGATCACCGCTGAAGGACCGCAGAGCAACCGCAAGGAAGCCGGGGCGTGGTGGGCTCGCTTAGGGTCAGGCACCTTTTCCTCTCGTACCTCGTCCATCAAGAAATGGCAAATCTCCAAGCCAATCGCACGCATCTCAAGGCACATATCTGGCAGTGTAACACCTCATCCCGGTATGGGTGTACCTGCGGGTAGGGGGATCCTTATTCGTGTACCGGACGCACCCCCTCGCGCCCTCATCGCGGGCGAAGAACAGCAGAGTGTGCGCTTCGTACCCCAGCAGCGGCCAGATGGCTTGCCCGGTGACGATAGTTGGACACCTCCGCCATCGCTGGCCGTTCCTGGCTCAGGAAGTATCGCCTATGGCTATGAAGGGTATGGGTATCCCAGTCCCCCATCTCAACAGCCGACCATGGTAGATGGGACTGCGCGCCCGGTTGCAACAAACAACCCCTTCATGCACGCACGCGATAGCAACCCCTTCCGACGCGAATCCTTTTCTGGGTTCGCTCCGACGGTCGCTACTACCGTCTCTGGGTCTGGGTCGGGTAGTGCAGCCTCGGGCGGGTTTTCATCTGAGGGGTTCAGCAGCGAGAGCTACGCGGGGATAGGGCAGAGCGGGAGCGTGGAGAGCGAACAGCCTGTTAGAAGGAAGGACTTCGCACCTCCCACTAATGAGAGGGCTATAGGACGGGTAGAGGAGGGCGAGGAAGAGGAAGACACCGAGATAGAAGGTGAAGAGGAGGCTGTCATCAGCAAAGCGGCGATCGTCAGTGGGGGAACACCCAAGCGACCCAGGCTGGTCGACTTCACGAGTGAAAGGAGGAGCGACGAAGTGCACAACCTGAACCGGTACGTCGCACTCTCCCCTTCTCTTTCCTAGAGCATCGGCTGACGGGTGATACAAAAGGCTTGATTCACTCAAGGCTGTTGCGCTACTTTCACCCGACCTTGGCCACGAAGGGTTCCACTATGTCAACTCTGCGTCCATCCCTGCTGGCCCAGCTGGGTCGACACCTATGGTAGGATCGGCAATCATCTTTGATGGTAGTGCCAGCAATCGCCCATAGCCTGGTCGTGCCGTGTCTGTTTGACTCTCCTTCGCGGCTCTGAGAATCGAGCAGACATTCTGACTTGCCCATTTTCGTTTATCACTTTCTTCTGTTCTGCTGGCACCAGGCTAGTCTCACATATCATATTCCCATCCACCGATGTAACGCCCACCACAAAACTCCACACTATTAATGTATTTATAGTTCTTCCTCCGTCTTAGTTGTACACCTGACTCATCTTCTAACCTGTCCCTGCCCGCTACCACCATGCTGTACTGACTGACCCTTGGTACAGGCAAACTCGCGCCAAAATCCTTAGTTGTAATGACAATTCACACGCATTCATCACCTTGATTCCATGGGCCTTCCCCAGTTTGGCTTCCCAGGGAAACTGTGACAGGTCCACCTTTCGTCGGAAACCTGTATGGATGACAAAACCCACAAGAAATGACATTGAAACGGTGTTGACCACCTTTAAGCGCCTGTCTGCCTCGCCATCTTGTACACCAGTTATTGGACCACTGCCTATTCGTCCTCGCCATTCCCGATCTACTAACAATCCCTCGACATCCGGGATCACTGTGAGAAAAGCCGAAGCAAGGCATGGGCGGTCGTATAGTGCAGGTGAAAAGACGGTAGGGGATACATTGTAGAGCTGAGATGAACTAGCTGAGGGGGGGAAATCATGATTTCCAGATGAGGATGGCGAGCGAGCGTATGTAGAAGTAGATAAAGTGCTTTGTCTCTGCCATGCATGTTAGTGATTCTGCGCCGAAAGGATATCTTGAACGCAAGAAGGGAGGCGCACCATGCGTAACGTAGCTCCCATAGTTCTTCCCAACAACAACATGCCACGTCGGCTGGTACCGTCTGTCAAACTCGCGCTTGATGTATGCGGCAACGTCCTTTTCGATGTTGAACTTTTCGAGTGCCTTGCTCGCAATCTCGATCGCCTCGGCTTGCATCTCCTCGCTCATGTCGACGTTTTTGATCGTCGCTTTGGGTTCGGAGGTAGGGGAGGTCGCCGCTGCTCCCGGTGCGTCCTCGGAGAGGTGGGTGGAAGAGTCTTTTTCGGACATCTGGGGTGGTGGGACGAAAATAGAGGGCAGGAGGGGGCAACGGCAAGGGCAAGAAAGCGAGTTGGGGGAGACGAACGCGGGAGACCCGGAGGGCGGGAGAGGAAAGAAGCGGGGAGAAGGGATCAGCAAGTGGCGTCACATCCAACCACGCGAAGAGAACGCACCACGCGATCTGGATCTTGGTAGGGTTGGTGGTCAGAGAGAAGGGAGATGTCGTACGCGTAGTCCCGTAGGAGACGGGGAAGTGTTGTTGGTGGTGGGGGGCCGGAGGATGCGGTGGTGGTGGTGAGAGAGGGAGAAGAGGGGGAGCCTGGATGGGAAGCCGTGGCTGGAATATGAGTTGTATTTCCGTCCGAGTAAGAATAGACGCACGTCAGCTATATGCCGACCGCGATAAACAGTTGGGAGAGAAAGAGGAGCAGAAGGCGCTCAACACTGGTGTTTATACACAACGGCCAAGGGGTGCCACACAACGCTGGGGGATGTCAGGGTGCCGTGTGGTTCGGTGGGAGAAGGGTCGCAGGAAAAGGGGGGATAAATTCAAAGGAAATACGGCTAGTTGGCTGGGTGGGGAATATGTATGTAACGGTTGAATGGGGAATGCCGCAACGAAGAGTTATTTATCGTTGTTATTAACAATGGAAAATATATGACGAACATCACCACACACAACTTATTACCTGTTTGGGATTTCAATATTGGGGCGGCTCTGGCACCTTCCAGGCACACCCAGTTCGGCCACGCCGCACACGCAATTCCAAGCTTCTCTTCGCTCCCTTTGGGGCAATCAACATGATGATTGTCACGTGCCCTCACCCTTCGTGCACAGTCACTCGCTAGTTCGTCGGGGAAAAGAGCAAATAAAGCAGCCTTGAGAATTTGTCACCCCGCGTGATACACACACGCGTTGGCAATGCACGTTCCTCCTGAGCCAGGGTGACTCTTAATGTCTCGTTTTCGACCGCCAAGGGAGCAGAGGGCGCACGGCGAGCCCTAACAAGGGGGCGGCGGCCGCTCAGAGCCGTTTGAGACATGGCCGTTCGGCACTTCGGACTGCATTGGGAGAGCATATGCATGATAATTACGTGGGCTTTTTGGCTACTGCGGATCCGGACCCGATATGATATGCGGGCGCTGGCTGCGAGAGTCGAGTTTTGTTGGGCATCTTGTGACTCGTAGAACGCGTTTTACAAAATGATGACCGATAAAACATGATCGTAGTGCAATACTTATATAGCCAATGCACACCGGAGTGGAATTCGACCGTCCTGCTTTGGTGTAGAGATCCCGAGCCTGGCCGATGGGCAGCACATGCACCTCATCTCAGCGAACGCCATGTACTCGCAATGGGCTCCCGGAGCGCATGGGCTCGGAGTGGCTCCTCGTGCGACTAGGACGGCGGCATGTGCTCTTGCGCTCAGAGACGGAGAAAGAAGAGAGGTGCCATAGGGCTGCGGTTTCGAGAATAGGGAAGGTGGGGAGTTCATTGTTTAGGCGAGTAATTCGAAAGAAGCAAACTGCTTACGCGTGGGTTCTAAATGTGCTCTTTCAAGTGGAGACATTGACAAGAAGGGCATTCTCTGTCGCGTGTGCTTGAATACGATGTTGATGAGGTCCAATCTTTCGCTGATAAGAATCGCAAGCCGCAAGATGAAATCAACTCGTTGGTTCACGCAGCCCAACGAGAAGTAAGTCATAAGACTCTGGTTGCTTCTCATCCGTATAAGTAGGAGAGTGCACCTTGTTACACAGATGGTCAAGTCCAGAGAAGAACAACAGGCCCGCGGTGTTCCGTGACTTGTTACAACGCTTCCAAAAGTGCCACCGGATTATGTAATCCCATGCAGTTGGGACGCGCTTAATGGTCACATCGCGTCCCACACAAATATACCCAACAACCTCGATTCTCTTAGAGGGAGGCGGCAGCCCGAATCTAACCATTTAAAGGAGAACAAAATATGTCATTCGGTCTGCACGTCCTTTCCAAAGGGCGTGTGACCGAGCGACATGCCGAGCTGCAAACCGTGCGCGACTATTTCGAGCGCCTACCAGCTGGCAGCGCTTACGGCGACAAACCGGACGACTATCTATTTCTATACCAGTCTCTTTTTGCTTGCATAAGGCAAGATGCACAGGTGTGGGAGAAAAAACCCACTCCTGTAGCTGAGAGGAGGCTTGAAGACGCTGGTGGTGTGCTCAGGTGCGTATATGCTCCCTTGTTGCATGATCGACACTAACCCCGGTGTGGCAGGCTAGTGGTGGAGAAAACAATCCACCACGTAGACCGCAAAACGTTTAATGCACTACGGAATCACATACTTCAATCCTCTGTGTACCGGAAAGCGCTCGTCCCCCCGCTAGCGCTTAACTATGCCAAGATGCTCGACATGGCGCTTGCGTACGGCCCTCACCTCGACCATCTCACACCGAGCGACTGGGTCTCTGCAGTTTTCAGGTGCTTTGATGTGCTCCTTGGGAGACGGCTTGGGAATGAGACGCCGTTGGATGAGGACTTTGGGGAGCCAGACGAGGAAGCGAGTGATATGGAACCGTCTGGGATGGATACGATTACCAGTCCCAGCACTTCCGGTATCACGTCTAGGAAAAGACCATATAAGGAAGATACTTCCTCCTCCCCGGTCGTCACCCGCTCGCGCCGTACTCACCGGCTCATCCCCATGACGCTCGTACAACGGGAATACGCATCCGTCCTCAAATGTCTATTCAGCACCTCTCGCCTACACCTGCTAGACAAGGCGATCCTCAAAGAACATCGCGATCCAGAGCGCGAAGAAGAAGGATACGATACTATGAAGCGACTACAGCGGGCCGTGTTGCGCGCCTTCGTGACTTTCTTTGAGATCTTCCCCGGGGAGACTTCCGGTACCGAAGACGTCTTATGCGCGATGAACAAGGCGCTCGTTGATCTCGAGATGAACGCGATGGAACTGGTGATCAAGTTCGGAATCGATATCCTGCTTTTGCTGATGGATATTTGGGGGATCAAAAATCCGTCGGCGAAGGAACAGCTCATCATCACCGCCCGCCTATTGTTACCATTCGTTTCACATCCGTCTGTCAACAGCCTCATCTCTTATGATCTTGTATCAAGGCTGCGGCGGCGACTAGAAGAGGAAGCGGATCCCAGGGGCGGCCTTGAACCCCTCACCCTTGATAGTCTGCGATTGCAGCTCTCCGACCCCAAAGACTCTGTCAGGGAAGAAGCTCCCTTCTGCAAAACCGCGTTTCGGAACGGTCATGGCCTCACAAAGGAGCAAGTTGTTACTTGGTCTGCTATGGAAGTGCATGCTGATTGCTTACGCAAATTGCATGAATATTCCGAGGTGTCCTTTGCCGGAAAGGATGGAGAGCGCGAGAGCAAGCGCCAGCGAAGAGAGCATCCTGTCAAGATGTTCCTGTCTGGGTTCGACTCCGCCCAAGAATCGGAACACGCCCGCGTATTCCGAATACAACTGTTCTTGTTTTTCATCGAACAGGCATGGATCTCGTTGCACGAAGAACTCCAAATTCAAATCCACGCGCAAATGATGCAACTTGTTTCAGATCCCCAGGCACTAGTCCGGGCATGGGCGACTATATGCCTTGCAGCTATTGCTCTCCAGCCTGTCACAGGAGAAGCTCAGCTCGATTGGTCGACCACGTGGTCCCTTGCCATCCGTCGAATATCCACTACCACTACTTGTCGCTCTGCCTCTCATCTTCTATACGCCATCCTCAAATCATCCTTACTCGACCAGCAGCGCATATTAACCGAAATCGGCGACTTTAGTAAAGAACTTGCTGTTCAAGGCCCGACGTTTCCATATGACTCTGTCTGCGCTTTCCTCTGTGAATGCCTGCGGATTGCCAGGCAAGATGCCACTCTGTATCGGTTGCAGATTGAGGACAAGATTTTGGCCTGGCTCGAGAAGACATGGAGAATGGTGGAGGGTTCGGCGAATGGATTCACGCATGCCAAACTCGAGGGGCAGACTGTCGCTGATGCGTTAGCCCTCTTTGCGGCTATCTGTCAACTGCCAAAAGCGGTGCCCCTCAATGTGCGAATATTACCGCCAGATTGTCGGACAACGGAGAGGCTTCTCGAGGAGCGAAAATATAGCGCGGAACGCGATTTTTTGCTTCACACAACATTACCAATACCAGGAGGGACCTTGGACGAGGAGAGTTCGACACAAGACGTGTCTAGGCAACCCCACGCTGATGCAGGCTCCCAAGATCCAAGCGATTCGCCCGACGACTTAGTCTACGCCAACATGCGCCAACGCAGCTGTTCAACGTTCCTTCAAAATTCGCTCCATCATCTGCTAGAAGAATGGTCTGCGCTCAAAGACCCTGTGTTGACGGCCACAGGAAAGCAGCTGCGCCGCATGGCCGATATGGTGACACTTTCCTTAGCTTGGGAAGCACTGCTCACCCTCAATGGAGTCCGATTCACTCGAAATGTCATTCAGTCCGCAGCATCAGTGCTGGATGTATTGGCTTCCGTCATTATAGCACGCGCTGAAGGCAAATCATTGAGAGGGCAGAATCACGCTCTCCTTTTTCTGGGCTTAGAACCACTTGCTGGCACCGAATCGTACTCAACCAACTTGAAAAAGGACGTTTTCTTACGACCCGGATCGAAATCCGGAATCCGTCGAGATGTTTTGAGAGGCATCACTCGTCAATGCGGCAATCAGCAAGAAAAGCAAACGAAGGAGCGAATGCGTCTACAAGGGACTATCTGGCGTATGGCCGATGTGAGTCAATGCACACATTGCTTTTCCATCTGGCCTTCACGAACGAGCTATTCCAGTTACAGGACGCTTCCGGAAGCTTGCTCAAGGCGTTTCGGGCCTATCTTTCCCAGGAAGTGGATAGCACTATCAACAGAACGGGTCCAAGTTTGGACGATGGGTGGGCAATTGGCCAACATCTAGCTCGCCAACAAGCGCAAGCGAATGCTGCGACAGCCTCGCACACTTTGGCACAAGATGTATGTGCGGAGATAGGCCTTACGTTCCATCTTCAACTCCCTGCATTCCGCCTGCACTTGGCGTGCGCTGATCTGGACAAAACAATACTCGGCCTTGTCGTTTCAGACATCGGGAATGAATCCTTCCTTCTCGCTCCCCATATATTCCGAAGAATCCAATGCAAAGAACTACACATTTCGGTCGAAGATGCGAGCACTATCCTTAATGCCCTTCATGAAGCGAGTTTTCGATATTCCTGTGTGCGCACCGAATTGTTTTGGTTGTGTGTCACAGAATATTTGCTTTGTGGCCTGAGCCTATGGGTGACGCAGACAGGACCCGACGTCGACACATTCTTTGAGTTGGCTTGCACATCCGTTCTAGCCTGTGGGAAATACAACTTCCGTGTGCTCCCCCATCCTGTGATGCAATGGCTGCACAGATACATCCATTCAGATGTCATGGAAACCAAGTGGCCCCTGGAGAACGTATCTGCTCGATCTGCCCTGGAAGATTTCGCCACCCATGGGGATTATTGCCTTCGATTTGGTCTCGGCCCTTTCCTGAGTAGCTTGTTCGAGCTACTTGGACACGATGATCAGCCATTGGATTATTACAATGCTATATTTGACAAATTACCTGCGCATACAACGCGGTAAGTGACCTTGTCAACCATGTGGAGCCTCACTGAAGCTTCATTGATGGCTAGGTATGAAGAAATGCTGTCGAGGTCGGTCATTTTGGGCAACATGATGCTTCCCAGCTCCGAAGTCCGGAAAGGGCCGTACTGGGCATTGATATCCACCTGCCTGCAATTTGAGCAATTCACGGAGCATGTACAGAGCATTTTTGTTCTCGTGTCTAGGGTCCTCGGTATGACGTCTCTCACTGATCTATTCCGCCCGTATGCTGGACAATTCGCATACACCGCCTCTAAGATGAGTCATCAAGGGGATAATAACGACATATACGATCTCACCAAGTTATCAAAGTTGTTCGGCTACTCGGATCGACTTGCTCTAGCGTCTGATTGTTTCCTGCTGATGGGCCCGGTGTTTCTTGCCGTAGCAAATGAATCCGATCCACCTGGCGGATACTGTTTTCGTGCGCTGTGCACCTCAGCAAAGATGGAACCGAAAGCAGCAATGAAGGAATGCCTTTCGAAGACTATGGGTTTGAGAATCGCCTTCTTAATGAATCACAACATCACACTGGACGATATCTCCGCCGTTCCCAGTTCAGAGGACATCAATCTGCTGAATGCGGGTCTCTTCGAGTATGCACGGCACTGCGGCCTCAGCCAAGCGGAGACTGCTCGATCGATTTCAGCAGACACAGTGGATATTATTCTCACCATTGTCAGTCTGTTGGTGGACACCGATTTCGACAGTGCTGAGGCGCCGTTCTATCAGCTGCTGAACAACATTGCAGACCTCGCTTCTGGTTTTGACGGGAGTCGAGGTCCTTCTATGGATTCATCAAGTGCGCGCTCTGCATTCCGGGCGTTCGTCATCGATATCAATCAGGACTACGCCATGCATCGACCAATCCTGCCTGCTGTCAGCTCCCTCACCATCTTAAGGTGCCTTCTTTGGCTGAATGCCCAATATGGGGACGTGTTCTCGGCAGCAACTGCCTACCATGTTGTGACAGAGCTGTTCACTTTGGCAACTCGCGCCTCACTGGTCAACGAGCAAGTACGCATTTTACGCGCCATAATGGTGTATGTCTCGCTCTGCACGTCATGCTTTGCGCATCAGTCCGTTCTACGAGCCTTGCTGAGGGGCGCAAGTGCCTTAATCGACCAGCTTGAAATTGGTCGAACGTCCCGCAATTTTCTGAACTGGGGTCTGCGAATCTTGCTTCATGTAAGTCAACCTGAGGAAATACTACCAGAAATTCTATTGCGCGTGGGTCACACCCTAGAACATTCCGAGCTTCAAAACGAACCTTTCGCTAAGAAATTCTTTCACGAGCTCGAGTCATGGATTGTGGCATGGATGTCAGATCTGTATACAAAAAAGGAATTCCGAGACGCAGTGGTGCTCGCAGTGGTGCTGTGGCCGGCCCCTCGAGACGGGATCTTCTCGTTCTGTGACGTTTCGATCCTCAGTGTCCATGATGTGTTGTTCGAAAAACCGAACGTAGACGACAAATTTCCACTCGTCGACTATGTTTCCTCCGCGGCGGAGCCCAGCGATCCAAGTTGTCCGACTCTATCGGCGGCAGGGTTCTGGCAACTGAAAGCATCTTTGCACAACGTGAAGAAACCTGGGATCGAACATTGCCATGGACTGAGTGACCTCTTGCACTCATATGCCTGCCGACTGGAAGCCGTAGAGATGGAAACAAGGCCGGCTCCTATGGAGCTATCCAGACATTTGCGGGAGGTCGCATCACAACGCAGAAGGCTCGGCGAAATTCCATCCAGCGTTTACCTAGTCAGGCGCCTTTGGGAGCTTCTAATGGATACACATCCTGTGAGGAGAGCGACCGCCTATACAACGCTACGGAGGATAATTCCAATGCTTCCAAACGCCGTCAAGACACTATATCGTGGAGCACAAGAGGAAATGGCCCTCATCGAGGCCTATCCGCTGAAGTCATACGTACCATCTCCACGAATGATCGAGGAATTATTAGACCCCGCATGTATCAGTTTGGCAGCTAGCTTCTCGGACTGGATATCGTTTCTTGCCGTGTTTCTGGCAGCTCTCCATGCGCCCGTCGATGCCATATGGGCTCAGGCTATCCCCATTTTGGAGATGTATCCGTCCTTCGCGGAACGAATTCTAGCACCTCTGATTCACGCAATATTACGGCATGAAGCGCTCATCGAGCCCATAGAGCGAAGGACAATCCGCGAAACACTTTCTGCCTACGTCAGAAGTGTGCTCGAGCAACGAACCACGGCGACACAGTGCACGAGCGCCATTATTGATTCTATCGTTTATCTACGGAATTTCGAGATAGATGAAAAGATCGATCCTCTATCTCACGATAAATGGCTTGATGTTGACTACCATCAGTTGTCCCAACGTTCCTCGGCCGTTGGGGCGTACTCGACAGCCTTGATGCTACATGAATTATCGGTTGACCATACCGAAAGTCACGAGCAGAGCTTCGAGGAAGAGGCCATCTTATATGCTGTCTACAGCCATATAGAAGAACCTGACGGCTTTTACGCTATCAAGGCCCAGAACGCACGGGATTCGGTCATACGAAGTGTTGAACATGAAGGAAGATGGGATCTTGCCCTCGGTTACCACGGCTCTGCGAGTCAAAGTCGAACATCAAAACTGAAACTTGGGTCCGACGACGCGACTCTTGGAATTGTGAGATCTCTCCAGTCTCTCGGCTTCGATGCTTTAGCATTGTCGTTTTTGGGATCTTCCGAAGACCAAGGTGCCCCCCCAGATTTGGTTTACGATCTCGCCTGGCGAACAGCACAGTGGGATCTGCCCAATATCACGTCCCCGTGTTCCGTAGCTAGCGCGTCTCTCTATCAGGCACTCCGAGCCGTGCATAGAGAACGGCGATCGGACCATGTGGAAACTATTATCAATCATGCATTCGTTCAAGCGGTCGAACAGCTGAAGTTAATTCCCGATGATGATATGGTATCTCTCACGAAAACATGTACGGCACTCATATGCCTGCGTGAAGTGTATCGTTGGCAACAGCCTACGATCCTGAGCTCCCTCAAATCCGAAGCGGTTGGAAGCAGTGAGTGGGAAGAGTTCCTTCGGATACCTGAAAATATGGAGTGAGTCGGCAGTCCTCCCATGATGGCTTGTCTTACCGTTTATGTAGATTCTCTGTCACTGAACGCTTGATCGCGACACGGGTTTCCCTTCTACGAGCAATTGACTCTGAAAACAATACGGATCAGATTGGAGATGTTCCGTCTGATTTCTCTCGCAGACTGCACAACATTGAGAGAGATTGTTTGCTCAACTTGGCGAAAGCAGCTCGCGCTGTAGGAAATGTCCAGGTTGCATTAAATTCTGTCACTCAGGCTCAAAACCTCGATTCTTCATGCTTATCCCTGTCAGCATCCAAGGAGTTTGCTTACGTTTTGTGGGATCAGGGTGAGAAAAAGTCCGCAATCGACGCCATGTCGCGCCTGCTTCACGCCCAATTGAGGCAGCAAAAGGATAACGTGCGCTCTTCGGGTCCAGACTTAGCCACCATCGCATCTCTGCAAGCTCACTTGGTAGGTGTTGTTTCTCCGGCCCCACTCTTAGCTAACTTCCCGATTTTGCTTAGGGCTGGTGGACGGCCGAAGCGGGTCTTGATGAAGGCAAAAACATCAACGATCAGTACTTTCAGCCTGCAATCAATCTGCTTCAGAAAGCGTCCGTGCCCGTCAGTGAAGATCATGCGACCGTTTTCTATCACTACGCGTTGTTTGCAGATGATCAATATCGGACAATCGGAACCCGGGATATCGGTCGCTATGAGCTCTACATCCGACGCAAACAGCAAGAACTGGGATGGTTTGAGGCTCAAGGATACGATGCCGCTCTCCGTCGCGTTCAAGAGGCTCGTGCTGCAAAAGTGAAACCGAAGACGAACGACTATAATCTTGTCCATAAGTATCGGGCTCACAGGGATCGCGCATACACCCTACTCAAACGGGACGAGGCCCGTCATGAAGAACTAATTCTTGCTGGGAATCTCTTCTTGCGGAAGGCCATGGAAATGTTTTCAAAAGTGCTACGCTTCTCGGACAAATTCGATGAGAGCGCAGCCGTTCGGCTACTCGCACGCTGGTTCAGTCATTTCAAGGACGACAGCCTAAATGATTCCGTTTCCACTGATCTTGATCAAGTTCCCTCGCACAAATTTGTGTTCCTGGTACATCAACTATCAGCACGAATGGAGAGGACGCATGTGCTCTCTAGTGGTCAGAGGAATCTCCAATCTCTCATGTTGCGCATCTGCAAAGAGCATCCATTTCACAGCTTATATCAGGTCTTTGCCCTAGGAGGTTTGAAGCGATCGAGGTTATCTACAGCTGTATTAGACGAAGGATCTCAACAAGGTCGTGCTGACGCCGCAGCATTCATCCACCATACGCTCGCGGTCGACAATGTCGCTGGGCGAAAGATAAAGCACATGTTCGAAGCTTGCGATGCGTACCTTGAGTGGGCAAATTATCCGATGAAGGCCCAAAAGCCGGAACAGAACAAGAAGCACGCCATGCCATCTCGCCTGCGTCTTCTTCGATTGGTGAACTGCGATGTACCTGTCGCCACATCTCACACCCCGATAGACAAAACCATGCAATATAACGACATAGTCACGATTCGGAACTATGAGCCGACTTTCAGGGTTGCCGGAGGGAACAACTGTCCCAAGATTAACGAATGTAATGGGTCTGATGGTCGTTCGTATAAGCAACTAGTAAGTGCTCTACTTGCACGTGACTTTGTGCTGCTAAATACTCGGAACACAGTTCAAGGGTGAAGGCGGTGATGATCTGCGTCAGGACGCTGTTATGGAACAAGTATTTGAATTGGTCAATCATTTGCTGCAACATGATTTGCACACGCGAAAACGCCGGCTGCAGATGAGGACATACCGCGTCATTCCCTTGGCGTCGCAAGCAGGCATGCTCGAGTTCGTCGAGAGCACAAGCCCACTCGGTTCATGGCTCCAAGTGGCACATAGCAAGTATGTTCAGCAGTCATGTCTTCATGCAATTGGGGTTAAATGATTTCAGATATTACAGAAACGAGTCGTCCACCGCCAAGATACGAGAAAGATTACCTCAGCCTGAAGCTCAAACACCACCTGATCGCAAATACAAAATCTTCCAAGATATATGCAAGCATGTTCGTCCCGTCATGCGACATTACTTTACAGAAAAGAGAAAAGTGCCCGCGGCCTGGTTCGCGATGCGGTTGCGATATGCACGAAGTGTCGCGGTAAGCTCCATCGTCGGCCACATCCTAGGTTTGGGAGATCGGCATCTTTCTAACATCTTGATCGATAACAACACGGGAGAAGTGGTTCATATTGACCTAGGTATTGCCTTTGACCAGGTTCGTCGATGTTCGTTTGCTCCGCATCATGCGCTGATGTTTCCATAGGGAACTTTACTTCCAATTCCGGAGACGGTACCGTTTCGCCTGACGCGCGACATTGTTGACGGATTAGGCACATCTGGGACGGATGGCGTATTCCAACGTTGTGCCGAAAATACGCTGCGAGTTTTGAGAGAACAGTCTGATCATATCAAGACTGTTCTCGAAGTATTCCGTTATGACCCTCTTCATTCATGGTGGGTCGCTATTCAAAGAAAATGTCAGCAACCCGACACTGACTTCGGCGCAGGACCGCAAGCCCATTTCAGATTGCAAAGGCGCAAGCCACGGAAGTTACTACCACTAGCAGTGGCCTCCCTCCGTCCACTGCTGGAAGCGAGTTCCCACCCCCCACAGCCCTGTCAAGCCGACCAACTGAAGCAGACGTCACTGAAGAACTCAATATGGAGAGCGATATGGCACAAGAAAACGCCGATCGAGCTCTGAAATCCGTTGCCGACAAGCTGGACAAGAGCCTGAGCGTCGAGTATACCGTCAACAGATTGATAAATGAAGCACGAGATCCATGGAATCTTTCACAAATCTATTCAGGTGAATAAGTTTTGTTGGCCACAATGGGCGCGACAACTGATTTTTCGGGCTCTGACAGGATGGCTCCCATGGTATTAGTACACTTATATCCCTAACACGACGATTCCCCTCCGAATAGCATTTAATACTGCATTGTCATTATTATATAATATTCTAGTACTGGTTACGAGGATTGTAAAATGCGACGTTACTGCAGACCCCAACTGAGGGTCTCCCAATCGCAATCTGCTGGCAAACGCTTCTGCTGCTTGAATTGTTACAGTACTCTCAACCTGCTACTATGGCGTTTAACTTGTCTAATCGATGTGTACATCACTTTGGGCGAGCAATCACAGGGGTACACCGACAGTTCTCCTATTCAGTATTACGATCGACGGACAAGGATCACAAGTTGCACAAGCTGTACCAATCGTTTAGCGATCCTACCACACCATATTACATGGGACCGGGCGAAGTGGGACCGAGTGACCCAAACGATCCTCCGATCGAGTCAATGACATATCAGGAGTATAAAGAAGCCTCTGCCCCCCATGGCCGCAAGAAGGAGAAGCCACCTGCGGATACAGCTCCAATCGGGAAGGCTCACGCAGACCAGGCCCCTCCCCAACTTCCACCGGGGACACGACCGCTTTCTGAGGAGGAAAGACATAGCTTGATAAATGGACAGATGGCGGGATCTGCGGCTGCGGTGCTGCATCTTAAGGAAGAGGGATTTGATCTGGATACTGCCTGGGAGCAGTCTGTTGCATGGGGCGATCTGGATAGCTTCAGGCATCTCAACAACGTCAAGTACATTAAATACTTCGAGTCGGTTCGTTCTCATGTCTCTCTCGAAATGATCGTCTGCTTATCAACTGTTGATCGCAGGGCCGCATGCGACTTACCCAGCGATTAGGCGAGCAGATTGGTGGCACGAAGTTGGCAAGAGACATGATGGAGGCTCGGGGAGTAAGCATAATTCTTAAGAGCATTGATGTGAAGTTCAAAGTGAGCAATACCTTGCCTCATGACTGTGATGGCGTCTCATTTGGATACTACCATCCAGCGTCCCGTGACATACCCCGATACCGTGTGCACATTTCATGCGACCACCTCATTCATAATCCTGACAGATTCACCAGTTGCTAATTGCTCACAAGCCGCATTCCTTTGCACCTACCCAATTCACCCTCTCGTGCATCGCCTATTCATTCACACAGAGCGCCCCCGTCTGCACAGCTGAGGCTGTCTGCGTCTGGTACGACTACGACGTATGGAAGAAGTGTATCCCACCGCCGGAACTTTACGATGCACTCCGGACAAGGGCGCCGAAGGAGCGGGATTGAATGACGACAGGGAGGTGAACGAGCACAGGTTGAAGATAGAGGACATCTAGCCGAGCTGCGAAAATCGATGATGGAGAACGAAAGGACACGACAAGGGGAACATGTCATCGATGTATTTCGCCCGTTGGCATCGACGATTGATGAATGACACGGCAGGACGATTGCTCGTTTGTCATATAAATTGAATTATGTCTGCGACTGCTTCATAAGGGTTCTGATATTCTTCATTGAGATGCAATGGTATGTACATGTCCGCGCAAAGAGTCATTGTGGAGCATGGGCGGCAGGAGATGTACCAGAAGAAAAAGGCGATGCAGAGAATGTGTTGATCACGGAAATGATATGAGAAAAACGATACTAGAGTAGCTGGCGTGTCCGGCCTAGGCTTGGTTCGAGAGGATTAAGAGTGGACAATGGCTGGATCGGGCCAACGAGACTCGAGCGTCGGCAAGCTGATGAGGGAAAGGATTCAAAATTAAGCGCTCTCAGGTTAGGAAAACCGAGGAAAGTGCACCGAAGCAGTTCGCCATTGCCGAAGTACGCGTAGCCTTTCGCGAGTGCCAACTTCTCGTTCAGGTCGAAGAATAGGATTTGAAACCGTAGATCAGAGGGGCTTCAGTCGCACTCTTGTTCCATGCTCAAGTATTTCAAGGTCCGCTGCACTAGCATCGTCCCTGCTTCCATACGCCGAGTGGGAGCTAGGCTGATATGAAGTGAATGGAGTGATGAAAAGAGCGGCGAGTCGACAGTTTGAAGTAGCCAGTCACGTAGGAGCTCGGCACATCAATCCGTTGGGTTCTTCTTGTCTTCCCAGGTTAAGTGCGACTTATCGACCATGCGCGTATATATCCTCAGTCGTTGGAGAACCTATGCGAAACTAATTGAGTTGGAGTTGGGCGAGACAGCCAATACCATGCATAATCATCAAATGAGAGCGCCTTCAGCAGTAGTCGCGACGACAACATTGCACGGTGCGCTTCGCATATGTGTTTGGCAGATACCAAATTATGTGCTGTGCAATTTCAGGAATCCGCCAAACGTCAACCATGGTGAAGTGGTAGAACGGAAAGACGTGGCAAAGTCGTGTTGCGAGGAATGATGGTGGCACGGCGCTTGAAGCGACCAAAAAAGGGCAGAATTTTCAGTTCGGGTTACCGGTTCGGGTATAGTGCATACATAACAACTACGCATCTGGATTGGCTGTGCCATCTCGGCCAATTCCTGCCGGGTGCACAGACAAGGCAGGATATCGTCCCAGTGTAACATTAACGACCTATCAGCTACCTTGTTCAGTTAGAGATGAAGGGATATTCTGAGCAAGATACCCAGAAGGGCGTTCTGCAGTCGAGCCAATTGGACTCTCCTGAATGTTCCGTTAGCCAAGTGCACGTGACGGCAGGTGACCAACACAATTAGGATACATTCCAGAAAGAGAGAGCTATGTGAGACAGATCCCAATCCCTTGCGATGGCAGTGGAACGTGCGACTGACTTGAGGATGCCAGTAAATAACGCGCAGGCTCGCTGGCGGAGGAGATGAGGCGCCGGGCGTCCAGTAGTCAGAAAATAATGGAAGATACTAGAGTCCCTTAGCTCGCCATCTCGAAAGGATTCATATAGCGTGGTATAACACTTTGAATGTGCATAAGTATTCCAGAGAGCAATGAATCCAAGCAGAATAAATTAATAGGATGACGTTGTTTGAACAAAGGTTTGCAGACGTGTAGCGCCCAGGTGGTCGGACGTCGTTTGAGAGTCTCGAGGGTATCTGGGGTCCCATAAGCCGCGTCAGCGCAAAGAAGAAAGCTCCCGTTGCCCTCTCGCACTTTCCAAACCAAACGCAAGTCGCGCCCCTCATAAGCGGGTCGGTCGCGTTCACCTTGCACCTCTACCATCACCATCGCTGAACCCATACCACCCAGCCAGACACCATATTATAGACCATGGATCCCTCTGGCGCCCCCACGCAAAATCCTAACGACACGTCGACGGCAATTCTCCGGCCGAAGAAGTCGTACGTGGAACCTGGCTCATGTGGAGGACGAGCGCATATACTGACCGTTTTCCGCAGGCCCAACCGTTTGATCGTGGATGAAGCAACCTCGGATGACAACTCCGGTGTGTGAACTCGACTCATGCATAAACTTGTTGAAATTGACTGGGTTTCTAGTTGCTACGCTCAACCCGGCGACAATGGAGACGCTCCAGCTGTTCCGGGGCGATACCATCATTGTCAGGTGTGTCTCGTAGGTTCAGCAGTTCTTCACCCCTGGCTGACCGGTTCTTCAGGGGAAAGAAGAGAAAGGACACTGTGCTAATCGTACTGTCATCGGACGATGTTGATGAGGGCAAGATTCAAATGAACAAGGTGGCTCGCAACAACCTCCGTGTCAAACTAGGTGATCTCTGCACTGTTCACGCATGCAACGATATCAAGTACGGCAAGCGTGTACACATTTTGCCCTTCGACGACTCCGTTGAGGGTCTCTCCGGCAATTTATTCGATGTGTACCTCAAGCCTTACTTCCTCGAGGCATACCGTCCTGTACGCAAGGGTGATACCTTCCTTGTTCGCGGTGGCATGCGTACGGTTGAATTCAAGGTCATCGAGACGGACCCAGCAGAGTATTGTATCGTTGCACAGGACACAATCATCCACACGGAAGGCGAGCCGGTCAAGCGGGAGGACGAGGAGAGCAATTTGAACGAGGTTGGCTACGACGATATTGGAGGTTGCCGCAAGCAAATGGCACAGATCCGCGAACTTGTCGAACTTCCCCTGCGTCACCCACAACTCTTCAAGTCGATAGGTATCAAGCCTCCACGTGGTATTCTCATGTTCGGTCCGCCCGGTACTGGTAAAACGTTGATGGCCCGGGCTGTTGCAAACGAAACTGGCGCATTCTTTTTCCTCATCAACGGCCCAGAAATCATGTCCAAGATGGCAGGTGAATCCGAGAGCAACTTGCGAAAGGCGTTCGAGGAGGCTGAGAAGAATTCGCCGGCTATCATCTTCATCGATGAAATTGACTCTATCGCGCCTAAGCGTGAGAAGGCGAGCTTGTCCTACTTCCTCAGTCATCATTTACTAACGGTTCACAGACCAATGGAGAGGTCGAGCGCCGTGTCGTGTCCCAACTGCTTACCCTTATGGACGGTCTCAAGGCTCGTTCCAATGTCGTCGTTATGGCTGCTACCAACCGTCCCAACTCCATTGACCCCGCTCTTCGTCGGTTCGGCCGCTTCGATCGCGAGGTCGACATTGGCATCCCGGACCCCACTGGCCGCCTGGAAATCCTCCGCATTCACACCAAGAACATGAAGCTTGCAGATGATGTCGACCTTGAACAGATCGCTGCTGACACCCACGGCTACGTTGGTTCCGATGTTGCGTCGCTCTGCTCTGAGGCTGCGATGCAACAGATTCGTGAGAAGATGGATCTTATCGACCTCGAAGAGGATACCATCGACGCGGAAGTTCTTGATTCGCTCGGTGTCACCATGGACAACTTCCGCTTTGCTCTCGGTGTTTCGAACCCCTCTGCCCTCCGCGAGACGGTTGTCGAAGTGCCCACAGTCACCTGGGACGACATTGGTGGTCTCGAGAAGGTCAAGCAAGAACTGCAGGAGACAGTGCAATATCCTGTCGAGCATCCCGACAAGTTCATCAAGTACGGCATGTCTCCCTCGAAAGGTGTGCTCTTCTATGGGCCACCAGGTACTGGTAAGACGATGCTTGCCAAAGCGATTGCGAACGAGTGCCAAGCAAATTTCATCTCGATCAAAGGACCCGAGCTGCTTACGATGTGGTTCGGTGAGTCCGAGGCAAATGTTCGTGACGTATTCGACAAGGCTCGTGCGGCCGCCCCTTGTGTCATGTTCTTCGATGAACTGGACTCGATCGCGAAGGCTCGCGGTGGCTCGTCTGGTGATGCTGGTGGAGCGAGTGATCGTGTGCTGAACCAGATCCTTACGGAGATGGACGGTATGAACGCGAAAAAGAACGTGTTCATCATTGGCGCGACCAACCGGCCAGATCAGATCGACCCCGCTTTACTGCGTCCTGGTCGTCTTGACCAGCTCATCTACATCCCGTTGCCCAACGAAGTTTCCCGTCTCTCCATTCTCCAAGCTACACTCAAAAAGTCGCCCATTGCGAAGGACGTTGATCTCAGTTTCCTTTCCAAGTCCACCCATGGCTTCTCTGGTGCCGATCTTACCGAAATTTGCCAACGCGCCGCCAAGCTGGCCATCCGTGAGAGTATAGATGCGGACATTCGGCGACAGCGGGAAAAGAAGGAGAAGGGCAAGGGTGAGGGTGAGGAGGCGATGGATGAGGACGCCGAGGAGGACCCTGTCCCCGAAATCACCCGGTAAGTCACATATTTCTCAATTTGTAAAAAAGTTTTTTTCTCATGTTCGATTGTTTCAGGGCGCACTTCGAGGAAGCTATGAAGTATGCACGTCGTTCGGTGTCTGATCAAGACATCCGGCGTTACGAGATGTTCGCCCAGAACCTGCAGCAATCTCGGTCGTTCGGGTCGACGTTCAAGTTCCCGGAGGGCGGCGAAGGTGCTGCTCCTGCGGCGGCTGGAGCACCCCAGGGTAACCAAGGGTTCAACCAAGAGGAGGCTGACGATGATCTGTACGCATGAGCATCAGGAAGTTGACGGACATAACCCCTGCATTGGGAGCAGCCTAATCATAGCGCTTGATCCTCGGTGCCAGCCGGTACTGAGCGGATTCTTCTTCTTTTGCATTCTCGTTCTTTCTCACTCCTGTATGTACATGGCCCAAAATACAACGTGTCTCCCATAGATCTGTGCTTCTACGGCCAGGCTGGTATGCATGGTGCAATAGAATTTGAGTGTCCGAAGATGGATGTTGCCGATGTATAGGAACCTAAATGAGATTGAATTCGTGTCCGGCCTCCGTTGGCTGTCCATATATGACGATGTCGCGCCCCTCGTTGTCTCGTTCTCAGGCCCACTTCCCCTCCAGGAGGTTAATATCAACTCCTCCTCAACTTATCAACCCTAACTTCTATCTCCCCCAACCCGACCTCTCCGGCCACCCTCGCCATACCCGCTTCATCGCCAAGCAGACCCGTTCAGCATCCAGAAGCGTCAACCCTGACCTCCGACAACCGACGATTCCCCGCAATATTGACGCAAACAGCGAAAGTTTGAACGCCAACCCACACACCCCTTACTATACTGTCCTCTTATCAGTCTTACTTTGCTCCATATTTCTGTAATATCGACCAGCAAGCTACTCTCACCCAGCTAGGGTCGAGTGCCACGTCCTGTTACGCAGCATCTTTCGTCCCAGCCGCGACCTCTTGCACGCCCGTGCATATACCTACTGATCCTTGCCTTCCCTGGCTCATATCTGTCCTTTGACGGTGTCGTCATGCCCAAGTTGGAGTCAGATCAACCCGCCGTGAACGGGGAGAAGGAGAGAGAGAAGGAGAAGGAGAAGAAGGGGCACAAGTCCGGCAAGCTCTCAGGAACGAGCACACCGAGCGCATCGCGTTCGCCCTCGTCTGTGTCGCTCTCTCTCCTACCGAGGCTGAAGATACCCCGGATTGAGGCTCCTCTGCCTCACATCGAGTGCGTATATGCCAGCCCGTGGTAGACGGACACCTTGTTGACACTTCCGGTATAGGTTCGCACCGTTTGTCGTACCTCGGCAGCGGAGACTGCAGACAGCAGCAGTCGCCATGTGGTCGCTCATGGTCCCTCTGACTCAGTCGCTTTTTTTCATCCTTTGGTGCGCTTTCATTCTATCCCGACGAGGAGGATACACGCTAACCATGACGTAGTTCTATCCCGCCCTTCTGGCCACTTATTGCCGCATACCTCATTTGGGTGTTCTTCATCGACGACGCGCCAAACAATGGTGCACGAGCGTGGCCGTGGTTCAGGAGCTTGACATTTTGGAAGTTGTTTGCTCACTATTATCCCGCTGAGTGCGTGTTCTTTTCTTGCTTCCAACTAGCGCTGATGAACTTGACAGGCTGATGAAAGTTTGTCGTTCGTAACGTCGCTCATGCAGAGAGCTGACTAAGCACTTAGGAGGCTGCTCTTCCCCCCGACAGACCGTACATCTTTGGATATCATCCCCATGGGATCATTGGCATGTATGTGCAACTGTTTGCGAGCATTCTCGTCATCTAACTTTCACTGCAGGGGTGCCATCGCTTCCTTTGCAACGGAGAGTACGTGCAGCACAGCGGCTCTATCACGTCACTCTTTACTGATTATCCTCGTAGGCATTGGCTTCTCAGAGAGCTTTCCCGGGATAATACCCCACCTCCTTACCCTCTCCTCCAACTTCTACCTGCCGATCTACCGCGACATCCTCTTATGGATGGGCATCGCTTCCGTCTCGCGAAAGTCGTGCGCAAACATCCTTAAGAAAGGACCGGGACAGAGCATCACTATCGTCATTGGGGGTGCTGCTGAGAGCTTGAGTGCTCATCCTGGGACTGCTGATCTGACTCTGAAGAAGAGATTCGGGTTCATCAAGCTGGCGATTCAGTATGGGTACGTGCGATAATTGTACTCCCAGGTCATACGCTTCTAACACTTCTATAGCGCCGATCTTGTTCCCGTCTTCTCTTTCGGTGAAAATGATGTGGGAGTTCCCTTTTGGGTCCTTATGATCCTTCTGAACCAGAATCAGATCTACGAACAACTCTCGAACGAGAAGGGCACAACCTTGTACAAACTCCAAAAGAAGTTCCAGCATCTATTCGGTTTCACTCTTCCTCTATTCCACGGACGTGGCATCCTCAACTGTAGGCGATCCTTGGAATATTCCTAGCGAATGAACTGACGGACATGGAAGATACGATCGGTCTAATGCCCTACCGCCGCCGAATTGTGATCGTCTGCGGACGACCGATCCATGTTGAGCGTGTTGCCAACCCGAGCCAACAGCTGTTGGAGGAGACGCAAAAGCTGTACATCGAAGAGCTCATGCGGATATGGGACACCTACAAGGATGCGTTCGCGAAACAGCGACGGAAGTGAGCATCCATCTACTGCACATTCCTTGCAAATCGTACTGATTGAGTTACAGAGAGCTCACCCTTATCGCGTAATGCACCCGAGGTGTTGGAGCTTGCCCGCTGTTCGCTGTTATATACCGAAAGTAGTTGTAGGAGCCGGCGGTTCGAATGCTGCGTTGTATCCAATAGAATGCTACTGTCTGTCGATGTAAGAAACGTGTGTGATGCAGCACGCATCTTGGTAGAATTCCCATAGTCCGGTGGGTTTAGTTGATGGATTGAAGCTGACTTCAATTAAGCATGTTTCGGGTATAATTGCAGTTCCTTTCTGAGACAGACATGATGAGGGACAGGGAACAGAATCGGACAGACTATCTCCGAGTTTCTGATGTACATCTAATGAATCCGTTCCAAAACATTGCTTGCTCACTCGATCTCCCTTCTAATGGTTGCTTTTCGCGAGCTTGGGTCTGAAGGTGGGAGGGAGGCGGTTGAATAAAAGAAGACCGAAAGCGGTTTGTGGCATATACGACAATACGAGAGCGCTGGAAGAATTTGCTGATGGTATGTGGACGGGGTTTCGTAGTTGTTCACTGTACAGAATTTAGTGGGTAACAACTGGTGTTGCGTATGCGCGATCTGCCTGAGATATATAAGAGTTGTCTACAGAATCGACGGGAAAGATAAAACAGGTCGATGGCGGAGTTGCAAAAAGAATTACTCACCTGCCTGTACCGAGAACCTACATACATGTTAGAGCTCGGGGGTATCAATTCATCTCCTGCCTGAGCGACGCTAGGATCGAACCCGTGTTGACAGGGAGTCGGCTACATTCTTTCGCGCGACTTAACCACTGAGCCACAGGGGCGGCGAGTGAAACTGCCTGTTTTTGAGTACACGTCCCTGATCCTTAGGCCAGTGATGGGAGCGACCCGGATATTAGGCATCCGCCAGCGGGTTTTCCGGGAGGGTGATGACTGCCGAACCCGTGCTAGGAACCGCGCGGACTGAGGTGGTCCGTGCGCGACGTCTGCTTATTGGTCCCGCAGTGATGTTGAGAAGCCCAGCTTTGCATCCGCATGGCAACCTAACTACTAGTGCTGGCAAATCTTACTTGCTAGACCTCTCGTTGTCTGCCATCTACCTGCGTGTTTCAGTAGAAATCAAGAAATAGAGAGGGAGAGGCAAGGGTCGGTTTATTTACTTGGTGTCGAGTCGCAGTGGAGGTGCATCAGAGATTTGCTACATCATTTACTTCTCCTTTTGGACCTATGACAAACCTAATTTGTTTTCGTTTGCCGTCTTCCTCTTCCTCTACCGTGGAATTTTATCCGCCCTCTTTCCCTTCTCGATTATGGTGTGATTTCATTTCTAGCAGTCAATCTTTTGTTCTAACATAAAAATCAATATGCATACAGGAGAATCTCATGCATCCGTCAGTTGATGATTGAGCATAGTGAGACAGACGATGATGCGGACCTGTGCCTGTGACTGTGACTGTGCCTGAAAACAAAAGGTTCTTCATGCAGTGTGTCACCAGCGTTTCGTTTCCATATCTCATTATCACTCTATCATCTCATCATGCCTGACGTATGGCGGATTCCCGAACTCGCAACGCACATAATTGGGTTTTTGCCAGACACAGATGCGAAGCGCGTCTTGCAATGTTGCCGTCGCGACTTCGAGCTTGCAGTTGGACGAGCGTGGGAAACGACGGAGACGCAAGACTTACACAAACTGCTGAAGGTGCTATCTATTGCGACGAATAAGGACCATGTATGTTGTTCAGTGCGAAGTTCTTATCTTTCGTCAATCTCACTCTCGTACGCACAGGCTCTGGAGCGACTGAGAATGTATATGCGCTTGATCAAGACGTTGGACTTGTACTGGGAAACATACCAGGACGAGGCCGACGAGTGCATAAGGTTACTGCATGGTTGGCTACTTGAAACTGTCGAATTTCCCCTGCTTCCCTCTCTTCGTTCCTTGCAAATAAGTCTGGCTTCACAAGAACGCATGGAAGTGGCGACGATGCTCATCCAGCCGACACTGCAATCCTTCACCATCGATGATCAGACCATTTTTTGCAAACTTCCCTGGCTGGCCATGGGTTATCCAAGAGGATACCCATCCGAACTCTGGGAATCCCCCTCATTCAAAGCGTTGAATGGGAGGCTGGCGTTCACAAGCAACCTGACCGAATTCAAGTGTCTCGAGGGTTACGCGTACTTCGACGATGACGAAATGTTCCACAGCACTTTTGCAAACCTTCCCAGCCTGACTGCCATACACTTCAGGGCCCTTCTTGGACGAAAGACAAAATTGCTACCGTCATAGGCCTGCCAGCGCTCGAGGTGCTTCAACTCGGCGATTTTGAATACGAGGATCACGATGGTCTCCGCCTCATCGATGTATCTAATATCGATGTATCTGATTTATTCTATTTTCCACGCTTGACGACTTTCCGTTGTACACACATTACGAATGTCCCGCTCTCTTGGATCCTACTCTCGCGAATGAACACCTTGCGTCATGTCGATATCGAGATTGTTAGTTCGGATGAGCAGCCATACGGCTCGGAATTCTCTGTACGCCGATTATGTACGTTTATCACCCAATCTGCCGAACATCTCCAGGCCGTCAAGATCACGCTCAGGCGCTGGAACGAGGGTTCATATCCCATCTCGGACTTCTCCTCTCTGAACGAGTGTCGCAAACTTGAACGGGTCTTTATAAAATGCGGCGGAGACTTCGTCAACCTGACGAACGATCATTTTAAGCACATGGCAGAATCGTGGCCGAAACTTTCCGTTCTTTCCCTCATTTCGTCCGCACGCCTTGAGAATGCATCGATCGAACTGGATAAGCCAGAACCAACTTCTGTCAGTTTGGACGTCCTGCATCACTTTGCCATCCACTGTCCCAACCTTGACATCATCCAAATTCCAAACTTGATTAGCCTCCCACCTACCTCATACCCGACTGTTCCACCCCAAGATTGTTATCAGCACACGCTGCGAATCGCTCTTGGCGATCTCTCTAATAACTTCGCTGAAGTCGACAATCTGGCACGTTTCTTGGGCGGTCTCTATCCCAGGCGAAGGATCCGGATGAAAGACAGGACAAATTATGCAAAGGAGGTGCAGAAAGCTATCGACGCGTACATGGATCAGATCCTGGACGGGGTCTCGTAGTTTCTGTTATGCATATACGACAACTGCGATCCGACGTGGAACCGATACGAAACCTCGCACGGCTCTTTGGCATGGTCCCCCGACTGTCCCAAACACAGAAGCAATGCGAGCCGTCCCCAACAACGCGATCATTTCCTGGAGTCTGCCTATACTGTCATAATGACCTTCGCATCTCTACGGAGACTGCTACTGTACTCTATCTCGTCTTGTTCCGAATTGTGCCGCTTCCGTGTGACCTCTTTTTGCTGCGTTGTCAGTACATAGACACAGTAATGCCTTTCTTCACCTTTCCCGTTTATACCTCCTCTCTGATATCACCAAGTCAGGTGATATCACTTCCCATCCATGGGTGTTCCCAAATTGTCGGTACCATTAGTAACTCAACAAAAAGAGTTGCAAACGGCCTGACGCGGATTCTTGGTATCAACAAACCAAATTTCATACATAATACGACATGGATTATAGCGTATGTAAGTGGGGAATAGATCTCTCGTCGCGCCCACTTCCCCGGAAAACTAAAGTGATACAATGCGTAAGTATGGGAGCAGTGCTAGGTTCGTCTATCGAGCGCAAGAGTGTGAATAGTGTCGCTCTCCTCCACTCCCCATGCCGGCCCGGCAGCTGCAGTAGTCGCCCCTTCTCATCTTGGTCCGCCCGTCCCCTAGCTAACACCATACCACGCCAGCAAGCCCTCATAAATCGAGTACATCACCGCCGCATTAGGGACGACCCTCAACAAATGCGCGCTCAACCCTCCATACAAGCTCCTCACCCCTTCCTCCCGGATGACAACAGTGAACGTCTGGATCAAGCCGCGGTACTTGACCCGGCCGTTCTCGATGGGCTGGCGCAGGCGCGTACGGACAACTTCGTGCGGGTACGTGATGAGCGACGCGATCATCTTGGCTGCTCCTGCGGCGCCTAGCATGCCGAGCCATTCTGTGGCACCTCCACGGCCTCGCACGCTACTCTTGAAGTTCTCGTATAAGGTCCACTGGATCGTACTCTCCGCACAGCCAAGGTAGCTTGCTGAAAGCCCTTTATATAATCCTGGTATGCCCTCGTGTGCCAGGATATGCCGGATGCACGCCAACGAGGAGGTAAAAGGCTGTGATTGGGAGGCGGAGAGCTGAAGGCGGGTCTTGACTACCCAGATCGGGTTTGTCGCTGTGCTTGTTACGATGCCTATGGACTGTCAGGCGGGTCACGTATATGTCCGCGAGGGCTTACCGGCCAAAGCACCAGCAGTGAGGAATACCCACGTATCCTCTATCCCGTTATTAAACTTGTTCGCAATGATCTGCTTCCCATTCCCATACGTGAAGAAGTTGATACTTCGCGCGGGGACGACGCCAACGAGCGTCGGCCCGAGACCCTTGAACAGCGCCGCAGAGCCTTCATATTTGTGGATAGAGCGGATGAGTAGAGCGGTGTCGTAGAATGCCCAGAGGATGTTTCTGCTCGTGTGGGCGACTTGGGCGGCCGTGTGTGCCGGATGCGCTCCGGCAGGCATCCGAGGGCGGAAGGAGGGGGTGTTGGAGGAAGAAGAAGCGGTTGCGAGATGTGGACGCGGCGTGGCAAGATGGTGTGGTGCACGATCGTGTGCTAGCGAATGTCGGAACATGTTACTCTGCAATCGGGTTTTGACGACGTCAAACGGAGAAGTGACGATTGCACCGCACATCCCTCCCAGCCTATAACGAGAGTCAACGGGATGCAACATGAGAAAGGCCAGACGCACCCTCCCGCTACGAAATGGGTCCAGGACTTGGCTGGTATCCAGTTGGTTGAGAAGGAGGGCGGAGGGGTGGAGGCCATCGTGCTCATCGTGGACTCGAGGTCTGCCGGTTTGGCAGTTTTGGTCCTCTGGTAGAGGAGAGTGCCTGGTCGTGTTGCCCGGGCGGTGAATACTAGTCCAGCAGTAGTAAAATGGGATACAAATAGCGACGGAGGTGGGCGGCGAAGAGTGTGTGTGAAGGAGGAGGAGGAGGTGATGAAGAAACAGAGAATGAAAACCGGAGTAAATGAATGATTTGTTGACCCAAATTATTTCGCGTCGCTCCGGGCACAGCCACTAAGAGCAAGTCACAGGCTAGCGGAGAAAATATCCCTCTTTTTTCGGCTCCGGTGGATATCGGCAGTGATGAACACGATGATGAGGAGACGACAACGAGAACGACGACAACGACGGGGATGAGACGACGACCACCGCCTCTAGGACGACTCCTACGTCGAGGGTATGCTACTGCTAATGGGTTCGTGCCCACCCGCTCACCGGCGGAGTATCTCGCCGCTATCAAGGCGAACGACCAGGGCACAGACCGGTGGAACGCCTTCGTCGCCATCAACCCGGACAGTGCGTCCTTTCTCCCACCAAAGAAGTTGGCTGACATTCTGCAATGTAGTTCCAACCGAACACAAGCTAACCATCGCAGTCAAGGACAACATCTGTACTTCTTTCCTCCCCACGACCTGCTCCTCCCGCGCCCTCTCTAGCTTCCATCCGCCCTACGACGCCACCTGCGTGTCTCTCCTGCTCACACATGGCGCACACATAATAGGCAAGACGAATCTGGACGAGTTTGGCATGGGGTCGTTTGGCGTGCATTCCGTTCATGGGCCAGTGCGGAACCCTAGGGATAGGGAACGCGTACCAGGCGGTAGCAGCAGTGGGAGTGCCGCTGCTGTCGCAGGGGGTTTATGCGACGTGTGGGTTTCCCCTCAAATCCTAGGACTTTACCTGACCACAATGAAGTGCTCTTGGGAGCGATACAGGCGGATCGATTCGACTTCCCGCGTCATACTCTCAAGTCTTGGGTCTTAAGCCGTCCTACGGTCTGATCTCACGGTACGGCCTAATCTCGTACGCCGACTCGCTGGACACGATCGGCCTTCTCGCGCGCGACTTCTCAGCTCTGAGAGAGACATTCGGGATCATAGCAAAGGAAGATGAGAAAGACGCGACGTGCGCCCCAGCAGAAGTGAGGGCAGAGATGCGTCATCGCACCGAGGAGCGAGCTTACGGGCTAAGCGAGCTGAAGGCGGGAGCGAGTGGGCTTCGTATCGGCATCCCCGCAGAGTACTTCCCTGCCGAACTGGGGCCTTGCTCTATCCAGCCCCTACGGCACGCACTCTCCGTCCTCCATTCGCTCGGCGCTACCCTCGTACCTGTTAGCTTGCCAGCAACGAAGTATGCCCTAAGTGCATACTACGTCCTCGCCAGTGCGGAAGCGTCTTCCAACTTGGCGCGGTATGATGGTGTACGCTATGGTTGGCGTGCGCCTCTAGAAGAGGGGGAGCGCGGGGACACCGCTGCGAGGTATGCGAAGACCCGCAGTGCCGCTTTTGGGGAGGAAGTGCAGCGACGTCTCTTGCTGGGGACGTATGCCCTTACAGCAGAGTACGTGCTCTTCGTTTTGACTTGCATGTGGTGCTGAATGCCTCGACAGTGCATTCGACAACTACTACCTCCAAGCGCAGAAAGTGCGCCAAATGGTGAAACACGATTTGGACAGCATATTCCGTGCTCCGAACGTGCTCAACTTCCCGCCCAACGTCAACTCCTCCGAGCCCTCGCAGTGCATCCCCCTCCGACCGGAACTCGACTCTGGCGTAGATGTCATCTTGCACCCCACGGCTATCGGTCCTGCTCCGTTGTTGGAGGACGTGCGTGAAGGCCGGGGAAGCCCTTTGGATGCGTATGTGCAGGATGTGCTGAGCGTACCTGCGAGCTTGGCTGGACTGCCGGCGCTGAACATACCTGTCCCTGTGAACGCCGATGTGAGAGCAGAGGGCGGAGAGGGTACGGAAGGAGGAGTAGGGGTGAGCGTCGTCGGCCAATGGGGGTGGGACGAGATGGTACTAAACGTGGGGGAGCTCATCTACGAAGCTACCAGAAGATGATATTACTCTTTGTTTATTATAATAAAACTACTCCCTAGCCCTCAATTTCAACCCTGTGATGCCACCCGAGGCATCTTCAGTCCCCTGCAGCTCTATCCCCTCTACCCTCTTCTGGTTCTCTACGTTGCCAGCGAGCAGGTTCCGAACGGCAAACAATGCGTGCTCTCGTAAGTCTGCCAACATGTCAGTCTACATACCTCTCAGGCTGTAGAATCAGCTCACATGGGTTCCGCCGATCTCCAGTAGTAAGGCTGAGGATGAGCTCTACCCCTCCAACCTGCCCGACTCGGTCTTGCACCTCGGGCGAGCCATGGGCTAAGGTGGAGACTAACCGCACGATCGACCGGTTCACGTAGCTTAACGCATCCGGCTCGGTTGATTCTGGTCCCTCATCTAAAGGATGGATTGCCGGTGTGTGAGACGTAAGATACCGCAAAAGTTCTACTACCGGTTAGCCATAATGAAGCGAAGGAGAACCGAAAAGGTACCAATCAGCGACTCGGGCACTCCTACCCCATCTTCACCTCTGCTTCGCTCAAGGACAGCCCGAAGATCTCGTTTCGATTTCGAGTCTGCATCTTCCCGAAGCACGGACTGGTTCACGATATCCAGCACGAGCACAATGCCTTGCCCGAGGTTGACTTCCGGCTGTTGATGATCCTGCAGGTGTCGGATATGTTCTGAGAGGGATAGGAGGGATGGGATGAGCGAATAGACTGATGATATTGGTACAGTTGATCTTGATGGTGCGTGTAGGTAGGAGTCGTATAGTTTTAGGAGAGTGAGCTGGGCCGGTGGTAGTAGATGAGATGGTCTGCACGGTGGTTAGTGCCCGAGTCTCACAGGAATAAGGCGGTTGCGAACATAGATAGCGATACAAACAGATGGTCAAACAGATCGAGCTGGAATACGTTACTGAATACTGAATAACTGAGAAGTCTGTCAGCCAGTGACAGTAGGCATGTGCGTCATCATCAACAAACCCCAATTGGAACACCTTGGCTTCGTCACCTTCCTCTTCGGATTCGAATACACGATCTATCCAGTCTAGTAGGGGAACAACAACACGGGTTTCGGGTAAAATTGTGGTGCGATGTACGCTTTCGACGGTGAGGTTGAGAACTAAGACGAATGTGGAGATGATCGTGTTTACATCAGTGCTATACAGAAGGCGCCTGGGCATTCGTTCAATTCTGCCAATCCACACCAGACAAATAGAAGCGTAGCATACAGAATTGGAGACAATTCTCCTGGAAGGGCTGCGTACGCTTCCCATATTCTCTGGGCGAGCGTATCATTTGACGTGATCATATTAGATAGTAACTGAGCGAGGCTCTGCACATGTGGATAATCTGAGGCTCCATCAGCTGCCAGAAGAGATCTGCATAGCACATACATACATCCTTCATCATTCAGCCATACGCCGGCAGTGAGAGCCTGAACAATGATTCTTATGGAAGGTTCGGCGATACTGCAAGCTCATCAATTTGGTATTCGCCGCCTAGAGCGGTGTCACGCACAATGCTTTGTTCTGATTTTCTGGAACCCCCGCAACTGCATTCCGGGTCAATCTCGTCAGTCCAAGTAAATAATCCGCATATCCTTCGTCCTCCCCTGGTTGGAATACACTGGCGAGAAGTTCCCAATTACGGTTTAGACCAACCCAGAAGTCGTCCTGAGGGGCAAGGGCAGACCGCGCTTCAGCTGATGAAGCAAGATGACGCGAATAGGACAGGAGCGCAGTGCCGGTGGAGATCCGGTCTTCCTTACTTGAGTTGGCGTCGCCCGTATCCAGGCCGTAAGGAAAGCCTATTGACATGTATAGATGATATCGAAACGTTTCAACCTCAATCTGGCGTCGCAATACGAATGCCGTCTCAGGGCTCGTAGGTCACGTGAGGTCATAAAATTTTACATCATCTAGGATCTCACAACGTTGGAGGTGTCTTCCCTCATCAGCGGCAGGGGATAACATGGAATTCGATACTCGAAAATGCCATTGTATGGGAGAGACACAGTATAGGCTGATCAGCTAGGGAATCACCTACTAGCACCGGACCGGCTGCTAGACAAACGCTTCTGCCCTATGTCCGCCGCGCTGATAATCTCGCAAGGCGATGGTGATGCTAACTAATGGTCGCGGAACCTTCCCCTACAAAGAAACTGAGAGCAAATATAGCTTTGGAAGGCGTGCCTGATCAATTCAGTTAGCTTGGCAACTGCCGGGACTAAATGGTAAAAGTGGATGCTTCGCCGTGGTTCATATTGCAATGACTCATTATGTTCTCAACTCGTGTTTCCGCAAGATGATAGGAATATTCCTCTCGAGGGCGATGCCGACTAGGAAAGTGGTGATCATGCTAAGGGTATTGCTACGCATGTAGCGCCGTCGATCCTCGAGCATCTAATTGGATCCACATTGATGATCGTAGAGGCAGCGTAACTCACGCTGATCAGCTCCACGATCTGGTGGGCAGGCTTCACGGTCCGGTGCTCAAACCCGTTTCTTTCGCGGTTGATTGTTCGCTTCGGCCAACTCTCGTACGATTTCCTGGTCCAATTCTACGGCTTCAGTCAGTAATCATCGATATCATCAGCAACACTGCTGGTAACAAGTCAGTGAGTTTGAACCCTCCGCCTTCTCGAACATGTCCACGCTTGCGGAATTCGAGATCCCCTTTCCCTTGCATTCACTTACGGAACCCTATCAGACAGCACAGCCATGGGGAATCCTTCCACATACCTTGCTTGATTATCCTCTAGATCTTCTGATGTGGGGCCACAGGTCGTGTACAGCAGTCCAACACTAGTGTTGGACTGCTGCTCATCATCGGAGCTTTAATTCGAATAGAAAATGCTATTGCGCTGCTCTCGTCCTGTATGTCTCCGCTGCACCTGAAGATAAGTAATTCTTGCCTTCTAAACGGGTCCTCAGACCCGGCACGCCGTGCTGGCATCGGCACTTGGCTCAAAGTGGGAAATGACGCTCGTGGGGGTGGCAATCATTCTGGACGATACAGTTGTGTTCCCAGCGACAGCTAAAGGTGACAGCTACCACAAGGCGCCCGAGATTCTTGCACGGATCATCAGGGCCAGCCTTTCCGTACCTGCGCGAGCCACAAGATGCGGCTTTATCTCGGGCGCCGGTACGAGGTATCCTCACTTGTTCTGCTTCCCTTATAAAGGAGTTCAAACCACTTCCTAACGGGATGTTCCCCGTGATCAGCCAGATGGTCCTCGTGGAAAACGCATTTTTGATGGAATTTAGTCCACTGGGAGCATTGCCAATTGATGAGGTCATGTGTCGGGGTGCACAGGCGGTTGGTCGTGTCATTCATGGCGGACCTGACTGGATGGCGCATATAAAGGCCATGATAGGCGAACGATTCTCTTCTTTGAACTCCCTGCGTCTATCGGTCGTTCACGTGCTCTTCCATGGTATATCCTAGCCGTCCTTGTAAGCAGCTTGCCTCCCACCTCCGACCTTACCTAACACTGGTTGAACAGACACTGTTCGCGCCGACTATGGAACGCGGTACAGACAAATCGAAAAAGCGCCCTTGACTGAGGGTGACAGTACTCCAGGTTCTTTTGAGGTAGCCGTCGCTGACGTTTCAAGCAGGTGAAGTGAACCAGTATCACGAATGGGTACGACAGACCCCTGCAGAAGGCTTCGTGCTTCCTTTCGAGCAAGACAGCACGGGGAATTGGGTACTCTTCGACAGTTCCACGGAATTCCATTTCTGGACCCTTGCGTATGGCACCTACCGAACTCGAGAACAAACGCGATGGTTCGTCGTGCTGTTGCACAATCAGGGAAACGACGCTTGTAGGGTTGTCGCCAGGCTGTTCTTCGAGGACAGTCTACCAGTTTGCGGAGTCCAGGTCAGGGAAGCGTTTGAAGAGAGCATTCGATGGGGAGGAATCGCGACAGAGGTCTCAAGAGGCGTTTCACAGGAGGTTGTTGGAAATCCATCTTTCCGCCTCTTCTAGTCTCCTCTAGGCTTGACGACTGTATCAGTAGGTTTGGTGGATGACATAACATTCCGCACTAGGATAGCTAGACCGCATGAGAGCGAATAGCATATCACGCCGAAAGAGGGATATGTTCCTTCTCGCTCATATGTTCAACATCCTCCACTGTCTTCTTCATCTCCTGCTGAAAGCATCAACCGTGTGACCGTCGACTGACGGATATTACGCACCTCACTATCGGGATCAAAGCTTAGGCCAAGCTCGAGGGATTCCTTCGCCTCTTGGTAACGTGCCATGGCGATAAGCGCCTTTGCCTTTCTGAAATGACCCTTGCTCCATGGTCGTTTCAGGCCAATCACAGCATCGGCATCCCATAATCCATACTCTGGCTCGCCGTCTGCCACGTATGCTGCCGAACGGTTGGAGAGGCACATGGCAAGTTCTTCACGCAAAATGACGTGCGCCTCCCATGGAGGACGAGAAGTAGCAATATCAAGTGCTTGAGAATAGTGCCTCGCGGCGATAGCATGCTGGCCTTTTTTGAACATCGTCTAAATCGCGAGATCAGAGCAGATCATCACATTCGTTCGCATATACTCACGTTGCCATCGTCCTTGAACTTGGACATTCTTTGTGTTCTTGCACCTCCGTTGGGAATACCAGGCTGATTAGGGGGAGGCGGCGGCGGCGGCACGCCATCCTTCCCGAACGCGGTCATGAGCTGTTCGGCGAGTTCATTCAACGCGGCAAAGTCCGTGCCGCACTTGTCGCATGTGACCTCTCCATGTTCCTTACAAACAGCTGACATCCGCTCTTCATCCGCAAACTTGAGCGGCACAGAGTGGAAATTGCTGTCCAGCAATGCCTGCATCGCTGGATCGAGCGGGGGTGGAGGTGGTTGGGCCATCACCTGCGCCTGTTGGGATTGTTGTTCCCGCAGACGTTGCTGCATCGCCAGAATTTGAGCACGCTGCTCTGGAGGGAAGCGAGCAAGCATCTGGGGGGTGATATTGCGGACATCGATACGTTGTGGTTGACCGGGTTGACCGGGCCCACCAACTGTGCTGGCCGTTCCCGGTGTCACAGGTGTGCCGGGCGTAGTCGGTGTTGCACTGCCCGGAGTGCTAGGTGTGAAGGGCGTGTTAGGCGTGGGTGGTGCTTGGTGCGTTCGACGAGCCATGTAGGTAGATGGAAGCAAGATGAGTTATGCTTGAGGACAAGATTGTCGAGAGCGATATGGACAAGATTGAAACGCGACGTTCTGGCTGTGTGGGCCCTGAAGGCAGCGACCACGTCGAACAAGACGATGACGGAGACGTTTCAGAATCAGCCGCTTCTCTCGGACAGCAAGATTATCCGAAGAATGCCTTATTATCCGAAGAATGTCCAACGATCGCTGGCTACACTCTTCTCTTCCTTACACCTTGTAACGGAGGACAGTTAGCATGGTTGGGACTTCTGCCGCCGTGGGCGGTCATGTTAACATGATGATGGACGTTCTCATAGCCCAACGTTCGTCCGTGCGTGCCAGCGCATGAACCAAACTCACCTTAATAGCACATTTCTATAGTACCTCCCGAGGATCTACGAGTTGCATGCCGTCGGATGTTGTCCGATCATCCATCGCTTGCCCCAGTGCTTCGCGACATTGTTCACCATAGCCGTCGAGCAAGTCTGGTCACTTTGCCAGAGATAGATGCGTTGTTCCCAGTTTCAAACACGGTCACAGCGGATTTGCTACAATATCTGCAAGACTTTCGACTGGATTTTCTCTCCGGACTCTACCTTCGTGCATTGCAGCGCATGTCGTGGCTTGTGAATGCTCTGGTCACTGCGAGTCATCATGGCACGCACGAACCAAGTGAGGATCTGCGAAAAGTCCTCAAACGAGTCGAAGGCGATATCGTCCAATGCATACAGGCGATTAAGGAAAACTACGCTGATGCAGAAGAACCTCCCGCGACTAGTCTTCAAGATGCTATCCGAGAACTATGGACCAACCTCAGTGCCGTTCCCGAATTATTCGGACTCCAGCGCGCACGCTCTCAGGTCCGGGATGCATTCCTCCTGCTATTCCCTAAAGGTGATATACCCGGACCACATCCATGGAATGTTGAAAAGTGGGAACTCAAAGTGGACGAGATTGGGACGACAATCCCAACCGTATCTTTGGGGCCGATCGACATGCCTCGGCTCTCTATTGGACTTTGGCAGCTGTCAAGCCCAGCATGGGGGATGGCATCTGCTAAGGACATTGAACCATCGTTGCTGGATCTCGTTTCACATGGATTCCGGATGGCCGATATGGCAGATCATTATGGAGATGCAGAAATTGTCTTCGGCCAGTTCCGCCACTCCCTGCCGAAGGAATTGAATAAACAGATGCTTACTTGTACCAAATGGTGTGTTTTTGCAGCACCGCATGGCGCTCCGACCAGTGAGTGGGTGGCAAGCAAAGTCGATGAGAGAAGAACCCGTTGCGGAGGGTATCTGGACGTTTTACAATTTCACTGGCAAAATGTAAGTTCCTCTTTGTACGCGACGCCATCATTCTCTGATAACCGGGATAGTATGCCGACAAACGCTACCTGGAAATCGTACGACATCTCATCGCGTTATCCCGCTCTGCACCACATGTCGTCAAAGCAATTGGCTTAGTTAACTTCGACGCCGAGCGAACTGACGAAATTTGCACTTACCTGAGAGACGTGTGGGAAAAAGATGGCATGGTGATCAGTAATCAGGTTCAGGTGTGTTAAAATCCAGGGCAGTCCAGAAACATACCGGCCTCACCGAATGGCAGTACTCTCTTATCGACCAGCGTCCAAGATTCCGGATGGCGGACGTGTGCTTGAAGCATGGCATCAAGTTGCTGACTTATGGAACTTACGTACGTGTTGCTTGATTGCTGCGGGAGCCAGCGGGATTGAGGTTGTGGATTAGTGTGGCGGCTTCCTATCAGATAAGTGGCTAGGGAAGCCCTCGCCCAACTTATACGAAGATTTCGTTACGCCTTCTCTCCGAAAAGTATGGGATTCCCAGAAAGTCTCATCCAAATGACCCGTTGACAAGGCTTCACAGTACTTTGACATGATTCAGTTGTGGGGAGGATGGGAGCTTTTCCAGGAATTGCTCGTCGTCCTCCGGAAAATTGCTGACGAGCACGGTAACGGATTTGACATTGCCAACATCGCTGCGAAATGGGTTTTGGAAAGAGAAGAAGTTGCGTCAGTCATTGTTGGTGCGTAGCACGAGAGCTAGAAGACGATCTGTACCTGACATTGCCATAGGAACGAGACTAGGCGTGTCATCCAATGCCGAATCCAACCTACGAGTTTTCTCTTTCAGCCTTACCGAGAATGATCATTCTGCCATCAACGCTGTCTCAGTTAAAAGCAACGTTGAACAGTTATTCATACAAATGGGAGATTGTGGTTCAGAATATCGGCACATCAGTCACTAGGCGTTGTATATATCAAACATATACATAGAATTCAAGCTTTCCCCCCGATGACCGGAACCTTTCCGACCGCCTTCAGCTCCCCAAATAACACCTTCACCGCCGTCTTTAAGGCAGGAACTGTAAACTCGAATGTCGCCATATACGACAAATCCTTCATCCCGGAGACTTCAAGCAAGTCGTATGGCGCGCATGTGGCAAGGACCACAATCCGAGGGCTTGCAGTTCCAAGAGCGGCAAACAAGGCGCGAAGTTGGTCAATCTGCCACGTGGCGCGATCTGCGTTTCTGGTGCAGAATATGACGGATGTGCCAGCCGCTAGAGGTAAAATCGTATCCAGCTGCGAGTCAATTGGCTGATCCGGTCCATAGACCATATGCTGTGTATGCGTCTTGCCTTCGAGGTATCCGGCAAAAGAGAGGTATGAGGGACTGGCTGTGTTACGGAGCTTTCCGTTCTTGTCGAGTAGCGCGCCTTCTGGAAGTGGTCCGCTATCGTCCACCGCAAGGTTAATTTTCTGTACCTCAGGCGTGAACAGAACGAGGGGCGCTTTCGGATCCAGGGGAATGAGACCACCGGCATCTCGTATCAAGGCCGCCGACGCAGCATAGGCTTTATCGCTCAGTGCAGCATGGGCACGCTTCATTTCGATCCAAGTCGCTTCTGGTGGAATTCCGAGGACACTATCCCATGAGTTGGAAAACCTGTCTTTCAATGCTTGGATGCGTTTCCCACTTTGGCGAATATCGTCAAGACTCAGTCGTCCGGTGCGCACCGCCTCGTAAGTAGCTTCAATGGCTCCTTTGTGCCGCGCAAACCTATGGCAGATCATTGCGATGTCTGCTCCTGCTTCAAGCGAGCGAACGGCGCCATCTTCCGACCCATATTTATCCGCGACAGCTTCCATCTCCAAGCAGTCAGTGACGATAATGCCTTCGTATCCGAGTTCATCCCGAAGGAGGCCCTTCGTCAACCGCCGGGAGAGCGAGCATGGCGTGTCGTCCCCCGTCACTTTCGGCAATGCCATATGACCCGTCATGATCGTCGCTACACTGTCCTTGATCAGGTCCTTGAAAGGCATGAGCTCGACTTGGTCCAGCGCCTTCATGTCCTTCTCGATAACGGGTAGTGCAAGGTGTGAATCCACATGGGTATCTCCGTGACCCGCAAAATGCTTCGGCGAAGGTGCAATGCCAGCCCGAGTCAAACCGCTCGCCACAGCCCTCGCGAACGCAGAGACCGTAGCCGGGTCGTCGCTGAAGGAACGCACGCCAATGACAGGATTGCGTGGATCAGAGTTGATATCTGCTATGGGACTGTAGGCCCAGTTTATCCCCGCGTAGGCAAGCTCTCGACCCGTCGCATAGGCTACTTCTTCTGCCAGCGCGGGAGAGTCCGTCGCGGCAATCGCCATCGCTCCCGGGCTGTAGATGTCAAGCACTGTTCTCTTGAGCATCAACTAATAGAGGACTGACAATTGAGTTCCAGCCTTCGGCGAGCTGAAAGCAGAAACCAGTCCTTTGTCCCACATGAGTGTCATATACCACCTTCCATATAGTCTGGGAGATCACCATTCTCCTGATCGATACCGATCATCAACGGTCTTTCCTGTCCAGACTCCTTCGCACACGTCTGAAGCTCCCGAACGAGCGCACATACTTGCTGTACGTCACGAACGTTCCGTTTCATCAGGATCACATTCCTGGTCCTGGTCAGCTGCAGCGGGCCGTAGATAAAGAAAGGATGACCCGAGATGGTAGTCTTTGATCAGCGTTTTGATATCCTCACTTGCGCTGTAGCCGTGGAACCCGATAACGAAATGCTACACCGCACGTCCCATGATTCTTCAGCTGTGTCCTGCAGGATTTGTGTGAAGCATACCTGCCCGATCTCGCGCTTTATCTCCTCTGTTAGGTCTACCATCATTTAGCGACCCTACAAGCTGGAATGAAGTAAAACAAGAAGCACGCAGCACATCGATCGACGTGCTTCGATAGGGAACATCCATATGCTACCTCCACCAGTGCCCAACGAGTCACGTGAATGTTTTCCGTCTCCAGCCTTGTTACACCTCACAACTCCAACATCAATTCCAACTCCAAGCCCAACTGCAGCATTACATGAATTCTATCAAAGCATAAACACAGTCAAACAGAGAGTAGACATTGGGGATAAGTAGCAAGTGAGTAATCTACTCCTCCTCCCCTGCCCTATCTTCCTCACTCTCAGGCTCGTCTTCCTCCGCAGGATGTTCCTCTCCCTCCCCACTCCTGCGCCTCCTCTTCCGTTCCCTCTCCGCCCGCTCAATCTTATCCTCCGCGAGCTCCATCTCGTCTTTTCCCTCCTCGTCCTCATACCTCTTCCGTTTCCCTCTCCCTCTCCCTCTACCACGCTCTTCTTCCTCTTCCTCCTCCTCCTCCTCTCCCTCCCCTTCCTCATCCTCATCATCCTTAACAAGAAAATCGTCTTCCTCATAACTGCCCGCCCTCCTCTCCTTCCCAGCGTTCCTCGCACTCTCCTTCCTCCCTCCTCCAACCTCGTCCTCGTCCTCCGCTTCCTCCTCATCGCTCCACATCTCCTTCCTCTTCTTCCGCCTCGGTGTCAGCCCATCCGCCACCCTCTCCCTCGTCCGCCTCTTCGCCGCAGCCTTATTTTCCTCCCTCAGCAGATCTCTCAACACCGCCTCTGGCGCACGCTCCCCATCTTCAGTCATAAGCAGCTTGGCGACCTTACTGTGCTTCTGCCCAATAGCTCTGACAAGATCCCGGTGCGTGCGGCTGTTCAACCCAGTAGGACGGAGGGCCATCGACCCCGTAAGAGAACGGACGGATTGGAGGATCCCAGGAGCTTCCATCTGCACCACGGCGAAAGACGTGTCGCGGGAAGTGGGCGCGTCCTCGGGGTTTTGGGTCACGTCCCAGAATTCGGTGCCGACTTGGAATGAGAGTGTGCCGTCTGACCATCTCACAACGCGGGAATTGGAGACTTTTTTCTGCACTAGGTTAGCCGAGCTCTAACGCACCCGCAGACCCAAAGAAGACACACCATCATCCCGTCCTCCCCTCTGGCCCAGCGCCACCGGAGCGCATTCTTAACCTGATACTGGATAAAATGGCTCATCTCCTGCACCTTCTGCGCCTTCGCTTCGGGCGTAGGAGCAGCCAGGACCTCGGGGTCTGTCATCTCCGGGCCTGTGTAGCTGAGCGGGTCGTATGGTTTCGAGTCGATCGACACGTAGTTCGGGAGATGTAGCATCCAGTACTAGGCGGTATTAGCTCTGTCTTGCACTCTTGCATTCCAGCTCCACTCCACTCCACTCCACTCCAGGGAGCAGGGGGGAGGGGGGAGGGGAAAGACGCACCTTGCCATCACTAGCCTGCAACACCGGCAATCTCGGCGCGTCAACCTCAGCAGTAGTCATCCTCCTCACATCCTCCTCTTCCCCACTCTCCTCCTCATACTCCAGCTCCTTCCGTCTCCTCCTTTCTGGGCTCGTGAGCCCATCGAGGTCTCTCTCGTCTGGCTCGGGGAGGGTCCTGCCTTCTTGGTCATCGATGTCCGGGTATTCTAGCTTCTCCTCATCCCCATCCTCATCACCATCCCCATCACCAAACAAATCATCCTCATCCTCCTCCTCAGGCGCAGGAGCCAAATGAACATCCCTCTCCTCCTTCACCCCCTGCGGCAGTAACCCCCCGAGCATAGCAGGGTCGTCACCCTGTACAGGGTCTATGACTTGCTCGAACTCGTTACGGAGGGGGTCGTGGGCTAGGGAATCGGCGATGGACATCCTTTTGGGATTTGGGATTTTGTGCTTTTGGGTTTTGGGCGTTCGGCGGACGTCGTTGGCCCTTTTGGAGTCTTGCTGCAACAAAAGTCGAGTGGACAGAGTTTACCGCGAAGGAGAACAAGAATGCACCGCCACTCGGACTCGGGCTAACCTTCGGTCCCACATAACTCCGGCAAAGCAAACCTTGGGTATCCCATAACGAATCTACCAAATCGAATCTAACCGTCAGACTATCTACCCTTCGACCCTCTGACCATGTCCTTCCTTCCCCCCCCCCCCCCCCCCCCCCCCCCC